>NC_090839.1:35512400-35813025 GCF_028021215.1 Eschrichtius robustus
TTGATTTACAATATTATATTAATTTCAGGGGTACAACATAGTGATTCAATATTTTTATAGATTATACTCCCTTTAAATTATTACAAAATAATGGTTATATTTTCCTATGCTGTACAACATAACCTTTTAATTTATTTTATACATAGTAATTTGTATCTCTTAATTCCCTACCCTCTCCCCACTGGTAACCACTAGTTTGTTCTCTATATCTGTGAGTCTGTTTCTGTTTTGTTATATGCATTCCTTTGTTTTATCTTTTAGATTCCACATACAAGTGATAACGTAGAGGATTTGTCTTTCTCTGTCTGACTTGTTTCACTAAGCATAATACCCTCTGGGTTCATCCATGTTGTTTCAAATGGCAGAATTTCATTCTTTTTTTAATGGCTGAGTTATATTCCATTGTATATATGTATTGTGTATATATATGTGTGTATATATATATATATATATATATATATATATATATATATACACATACAACATCTTCTTTATCCATTCATATGTTGATGGACATGTAGGTTGCTTCCATATCTTGGCAATTGTAAATAATGCTGCTATGAACATTGGGGTGCACGTATATTTTCAAATTATTGCTTTGTTTTTTTCAGATATATACCCAGGAGTGGGATTGCTGAATCATATGGTAGTTCTATCTTTACTTTTTTGAGGAAATTCCATCCTGTTTCCCATAGTGGCTGAACTGATTTACATTTCCACTGTTATTAGTAGACTTTTTAACGATAGCCATTGCGACAGGTGTGAAGTGATATCTCATTGTGGTTTGATTTGCATTTCTCTGATGATTAGCGATGTTGAGCATCTTTTCATGTGCCTGTCAGTCATCTGTATATCTTCATTGGAAAAATTTCTATTCAGGTTCTCTGCCCATTTTTTAATCAGGTTGTTTGTTTTTTTGTTTTTTTATATAGAGTTATATGAGCTGTTTATATATTTTGGATATTAATCTTTATTGGTCATATGATTGGCAAATATTTTCTCCCATTCAGTAGGTTATCTTTTTTTGTCCATGGTTTTCTTTGCTGTACAAAAGCTTTTAAGTTTTAATTAGGTCCCATTTGTTTATTTTTGCTTTCATTTCTTTTGCCATAGGAGATAAATCCAAAAAAAAATATTGCTTTGATTTATGTCAAAGAGAGTTCTGCCTCTGTTCTCTTCTTGGAGTTTTATGGTTTCAGGTATTACTTTTATTTCTTTAATCCATTTTGAGTTTATTTTTGTTTATCATGTAAGAAAATGTTCTAATTTTCTTCTTTTACATGTAGCTGCCCAATTTTCCTAGCTCTACTTATTGGAGAGACTGTCTTTTCTTTACTGTGTATTCTTGCCTACTTTGTTATAGATTAATTGACCATAAGTGTGTGAGTTTATTTCTCAGCTCTCTATTCTGTTCCAATGATTTATGTGTCTGTTTTTGTGTCAGTACCATGCTGTTTTGATTATTGTCACTTGTAGTACAGTCTAAGGCCAGGGAGCATGATACCTCCACCTTTGTTCTTTTTCCTCAAGATTGCTTTGGCAATTTGAGGTGTTTTGTGGTTCCATATAAATTTTAGGATTATTTGTTCTAGTTCTATGAAAAATGTCATGGGTATTTGGATAGAGATTACAATAAATCTGTAGATTACTTTGAATACTATGGACATCTTAAGAATATTAATTCTTCCAGTCCAAGAGTATGAGTTATCTTTCTATTTCTTTGTACCATCTTCAACTTCCTTCATCAATGTTTTATAGTTTTCAGAGTATAGGTCTTTCACCTCCTTGGTTAAGTTTATTCCAAGGTACTTTCTTCTTTTTGATGTGATTTTTAAACAGGATTGTTTTCTTGCTTTCTCTTTCTTATGGTTCATTATTAGTGTATAGAAAAGCAACCGATTTCTGCATGTTAATCTTGCATCCTGCAACTTTAATGAATTCATTTATTAGTTCTAATAATTTTTTGGTGGTGACTTTAGGATTTTCTATATATAGTATCATGTCATCTGCAACTAGTGACAGTTTTACTTCTTCCCTTTCAATTTCAATGTGTTTTTTTCTTATCTGATTGCTGTGGCTAGGACCTCTGATTCCATGCTAAAGAGAAGTGGTGAGACTGGGCATTCTTGTCTTCTCTGATTTTAGAGGAAAGGCTTTCAGCCTTTCACCATTAAGTATGGTGTTAGCTGTGGTTTTGTCATAAATGACCTTTATTATGTTGAGATATGTTCCCTCTACACCAACTTTGATGAGAGTTTTTATCATGAATTGATATTGAATTTTGTCAAATGCTTTTCTGCATCTATGAGATGATCATGTGACTTTTATCCTTCTTCTTATTAATGTGGTATATCACATTGATTGATTTGCAGATATTGAACATCTGCATCTTGCAACCCTGGAATAAATCCAACTTGATCATGGTGCATGATCCTTTGTATATATTGCTGAAATCTGCTTGCTGATATTTTGTTGAGGATTTTTACGTCTCCATTCTTTAGAGATATTGGCCTATAAATGTCTTTTTTGAAGTGTCTTTGGTTTTGGTAATATTGGCTTCATAGAATGAATTTGGGAGTGTTCCCTCCTCTTCAAATTTTTGGAATGGTTTGAGAAGGGTAGGTGTTATCTCTTCTGTATATGTTTGGTAGAATTGACCTGTGAAGCTATCTGGTACTGGACTTTTATTTTTTGGGAATTTTTAAATTATAAATTAAATTTCACTACTAGTGATTGGTCTGGTCAGACTGTCTGTTTCTTCCTGATTCAGTCTTGGAAGGTTGTGTGTTTTTAGAAATTTGTCCATTTCTTCAAGGTTGTCCAATTTTTTGGCATATGATTTTTTGTATCTCTGTGATATCAGTTGTTAGTTCCCTTCTTACAGTTCTTATTTTGCTTCTCTGTGTCCTCTCTCTTTTTCCCTTGAGACTGGCTAAAGGTTTATCAACTTTGTTTATGTTTTCAAAAAAACAGTTCTTTGTTTCATTGAGCTCTTCTACTGTTTTGTGGGTCTCTATTTTATTTATTTTCTCTCTAATCTTTATTTTTTCCTTCCTTCTGCTGACTTTGGGCTTTGTTTGCTCTTCTTTTTCTAATTTATTCAGATGGGAGGTTAGATTTTTACTTGAGATTTTTCTTGTTTTTTGAAGAAAGCTTGTATTGCTAAAAACATCCCTCTTAGAAATGCTTTTGCAGCATCCCATAGATTTTGCAAAGTTTTGTTTCCATTTTCATTTGTCTGAAGGTATTTTCTGATTTCCTCTTTGATTTCTTCGTTGACCTTTTGGTTTTTGAGTAATGTGTTATTTAGTCTCCACGTATTTGTGTTTTTCCTGTTTTTCTTCTCTTAATTGATTTCTAGGTTCATACCATTGCTGTTGGGAGAAAAAAAATTCTTGATATAACTTCTTTCCTCTTAAATTTGTTGAGATTTGTCTTTTGGCCTAGCAAGTCATCTATCCTGAAGAATGTTCCATGTGTACTTGAAAAGAATGTGTATTCTGATGTTTTTTGGATGGACTATCCTGTAGATCTCTGTTAAGTCCCACTGGTCTAATGTGCCATTTAACAGCACTGCTTCCTTAATGATTTTTTTTTTGGTCTGGATGATCTGTCCATTGATGTAAGTGGGGTGTTAAAGTCCCCTACTATTTTTGTGTTATTGTTAATTTCTCTCTTTCTGTCTTTTAATATTTTACATACTTAGGTGCTCCTATATTAGGTGTATATGTATAAAGAAGTGTTATATCTTCTTGTATTGATCCTGTTATCAGTATGTAATGCCTTTCTGTGTCTTTTATTATAGACTTTGTTTTAAAATCTGTTTTGTCTGATATGTGTATTGCTAACCCCATTTTCTTGTCATTTTCATTTTCATGAAATATCTTTTTCCATCCCCTCACTTTCAGTTTGTGTGTGTCTTTAGCTCTTAAGTGAGTCTCCTATAGGCAACATGTAGATGGGTCTTGCTTTTTTATCCAATCAGTCACCCTATGTCTTTTGACTGGAGCATTTAGTCCATTGACATCTAAAGTGATTATTGATAGATAGGTACTTATTACCATTTTGTTACTTGTTTTCTTGCTGTTTTTGTAGTTCTCTATTCTTTTCCCTTTCTTTTAGTTTCTTCCCTGTGGTTTGATGTTTTCTTTAGTGGTATGCTTGTGTTCTTTTCTCTATAGTCTTTGTGTATCTATTGTAGGTTTTTGATTTGTGGTTACCATGGGGTTAATATATGTTGACCTATAATTATATCTACTTGTTTTATATATGTAGTCATTTAAATTCAAACACACTCCAAAAAATCTACATTTTTTTTTTACGCCTCTCCCCTACATTTTGTGTTTTTGATGTCATATTTTAAATATTCCTGTTTATTTCTTTACTGATTATTGTGGTTTTAGTTGATTTTACACATTTTTGTCTCTTAATCTTTGTACTAGCTTATTTAAGAGGTTGATCCTCAACTTTTACTATATATTTGCCCTTACTAGTGGTATGTTTTCTTTCTTAGAGATGCTTCCTTTTTGTTATAGCCTTTCCTTTTCCACTTAGAAAAAAAAAACTCTTTAACATTTTTTAGGGTAGGTTTAGTATTGATGAACACTTAGTTTTTGCTGTCTGAGATGTTCTTTATCTTTCCTACAATTCTGAATGATAATCTTGCTGGGAAGAGTATCCTAGGTTGCAGCTATTTCCAACTTGGCACTTTGGATATATCATGACATTTCCTTTTGGCTTGCAAAGTTTCTGCAGAAAAATCAGCTGATAGCTTTATGGGGGTCACCTTGTATATGAGTCTTTGTTTTTCTCTGGCTGCCTTTAAAATCCTCTCTTTATCTTTAACTTTTGCTGTTTTAATTATGACTTAGTGTGGATCTCTGTTGGTTCATCTTGTTTGGTATCCTTTGTGCTTCCTGTGCCTGGATATCTGTTTCCTTCTTCAGGTTCGGAAAGTTTTCAGCCATAATTTCATCAAATACAGTTTTGACCCCTTCCTATCTCGCTCTCCTTCTTCTGGTAACGTTATAATGCGAATGTTGGTTCGCTTAATGTTGTCATAGAAGTCCCTTAAACTGTTCTCATTTTTTAAAAATTTTGTTTTCCTTTTTGCTGTTCTGATTGGTTGATTTCATTATTCTATCTTCCAGATCACTTATGCATTCTTCTGCATCACCTAGTCTGCTGTTAGATTCTTCTAGTGTATTTTTTTTTCATTTTAGTTACTGTATTCTTCAGTTCTGAGGTGTTCTTTTTTATATTTCCTGAGTTTTTATTAAAATTCTTACTGTCTTTATCTATTCCTTTCCTTAATTCAGTCAGCATTCATATTAGTAATGCTTTGAACTCTTTTTGTTTTTCCTTTTTTTTTTTAACATCTTTATTGGAGTATAATTGCTTTACAATGGTGTGATAGTTTCTGCTTTATAACAAAGTGAATCAGTTATACTTATACATATATCCCCATATCTCTTCCCTCTTGCGTCTCCCTCCCTCCCACCCTCCCTATCCCCCCCACCATGCGGTCACAAAGCACCGAGCTGATCTCCCTGTGCTATGCTGCTGCTTCCCACTAGCTCTCTACTTTACATTTGGTAGTGTATATATGTCCATGCCTCTCTCTCACTTTCTCCCAGCTTACCCTTCCACCTCCCTGTATCCTCAAGTCCATTCCCTAGTAGGTCTGCGTCTTTATTCCCATCTTGCCCCTAGGTTCTTCATGACCATTTTTTGGTTTTTTAGATTGCATATATATGTGTTAGCATACGGTATTTGATTTTCTCTTTCTGACTCACTTCACTTTGTATGACAGACTCTAGGTCCATCCACCTCACTACAAATAACGCAATTTCGTTTCTTTTTATGGCTGAGTAATAGTCCATTGTATATATGTGCAACATCTTCTTTATCCGTTCATCTGTTGATGGACACTTAGGTTGCTTCCATGTCCTGGCTATTGTAAATAGAGCTGCAGTGAACATTGTGGTACATGACTCTTTCTGAATTATGGTTTTCTCAGGGTATATGCCCAGTAGTGGGATTGCTGGGTCATATGGTAGTTTTATTTTTAGTTTTTTAAGGAACCTCCATACTGTTCTCCATAGTGGCTGTATCAATTTACATTCCCACCAACAGTGCAAGAGGGTTCCCTTTTCTCCACACCCTCTCCAGCATTTATTGTTTGTAGATTTTTTGATGATGGCCATTCTGACTGCTGTGAGATGATATCTCATTGTAGTTTTGATTTGCATTTCTCTAATGATTAATGATGTTAAGCATCCTTTCATGTGTTTGTTGGCAATCTGTATATCTTCTCTGGAGAAATGTCTATTTAAGTCTTCTGCCCATTTTTGGATTGGGTTGTTTGTTTTTTAAATATTGAACTGCATGAGCTGCTTGTAAATTTTGGAAATTAATCCTCTGTCAGTTGCTTCATTTGCAAATATTTTCTCCCATTCTGAGGGCTGTCTTTTCGTCTTGTTTATGTTTTCCTTTGCTGTGCAAAAGCTTTCAAGTTTCATTAGGTCCTATTTGTTTATTTTTGTTTTTATTTCCGTTTCTCTAGGAGGTGGGCCAAAAAGGATCTTGCTGTTATGTATGTCATAGAATGTTCTTCCTATGTTTTCCTCTAAGAGTTTGATAGTGTCTGGCCTTACATTTAGGTCTTTAATCCATGTTGAGCTTATTTTTGTGTATGGTGTTAAGGAGTGTTCTAATTTTATTCTTTCACATGTAGCTGTCCAGTTTTACCAACACCACTTATTGAAGAGGCTGTCTTTTCTCCATTGTATATTCTTGCTTCCTTTATCAAAGATAAGGTGACCATATGTGTGTGGGTTTATCTCTGGGCTTTCTATCCTGTTCCATTGATCTATATTTCTGTTTTGGGGCCAGTACCATACTGTCTTAATTAAGGTAGCTTTGTAGTATACTCTGAAGTCCGGGAGCCTGATTCCTCCAGCTCCGTTTTTCTTTCTCAAGATTGCTTTGGCTATTCAGGGTCTTTTGTATTTCCATACAAATTGTGAAATTTTTTTTTCTAGTTCTGTGAAAAATGCCAGTGGTAGTTTGATAAGGATTGCATCGAATCTGTAGATTGCTTTGGGTAGTAGAGTCATTTTCACAATGTTGATTCTTCCAATCCAAGAACATGGTATATCTCTCCATCTATTTGTATCATCTTTAATTTCTTTCATCAGTGTCTTATAATTTTCTGCATGCAGGTCCTTTGTCTCCTTAGGTAGGTTTATTCCTAGGTATTTTATTCTTTTTGTTGCAATGGTAAATGGGAGTGTTTTCTTAATTTCACTTTCAGATTTCTCATCATTAGTGTATAGGAATGCAAGAGATTTCTGTGCATTAATTTTGTATCCTGCCACTTTACCAATTCACTGATTAGCTCTAGGAGTTTTCTGGTAGCATCTTTAGGATTCTCTATGTATAATATCATGTCATCTGCAGACAGTGACAACTTTATTTCTTTTCCAATTTGGATTCCTTTTATTTCTTTTTCTTCTCTGCTTGCTGTGGGTAAAACTTCCAAAACTATGTTGAATAATAGTGGTGAGAGTGAGCAACCTTGTCTTTTTCCAGATCTTAGTGGAAATGGTGTCACTTTTTCACCATTGAGGACGATGTTGGCTCTGGATTTGTCATATATGGCTTTTATTATGTTGATGTAAGTTCCCTCTATGCCTACTTTCTGGAGGATTTTTATCATAAATTGGTGTTGAATTTTGTTGAAAGATTTCTCTGCATCTATTGAGATGATCATATGGTTTTTCTCCTTCAATTTGTTTATATGGTGTATCACATTGATTGATTTGCGTATTTTGAAGAATCCTTGCATCCCTGGGATAAACCGCACTTGATCATCGTGTATAATTCTTTTAATGTGTTGTTGGATTCTGTTTGCTAGTATTTTGTTGAGGATTTTTGCATCTATGTTCATCAGTGATATTGGCCTGTAGTTTTCTTTCTTTGTGACATATTTGTCTGGTTTTGGTATCAGGGTGATGGTGGCCTCGTAGAATGAGTTTGGGAGTGTTCCTCCCTCTGCTGTATTTTGGAAGAGTTTGAGAATGATGAGTGTGAGCTCTTTTCTAAATGTTTGATAGAATTCGCCTGTGAAGCCATCTGGTCCTGGGCTTTTGTTTGTTGGAAGATTTTTAATCACAGTTTCAATTTCAGTGCTTGTGATTGGTCTGTTCATATTTTCTAATTCTTCCTGGTTCAGTCTTGGAAGGTTATGCATTTCTAAGAATTTGTCCATTTCTTCCAGGTTGTCCATTTTATTGGCATAGAGTTGCTTGTAGTAATCTCTCATGATCGTTTGTATTTCTGCAGTGTCAGTTGTTACTTCTTTTTCATTTTTAATTCTACTGATTTGCATCTTCTCCCTTTTTTTCTTGATGAGTCTGGTTTATGGTTTATCAATTTTTTTTTATCTTCTCAAAGAACCAGCTTTTAGTTTTATTGATTTTTGCTTTCGTTTCCTTCATTTCTTTTTCATTTTTTTCTGATCTGATCATTCTGATTTCTTTCCTTCTGTTAGCTTTGGGGTTTTTTTGTTCTTCTTTCTCTAATTGCTTTAGGTGTAAAGTTAGGTTGTTTATTTGAGATGTTTCTTGTTTCTTAAGGTAGGATTTTATAGCTATAAACTTCCCTCTTAGAACTGCTTTTGCTGCATCCCATAGGTTTTGGGTCGTCGTGTTTTCATTGTCATTTGTTTCCAGGTATTTTTTGATTTCCTCTTTGATTATTTCAGCGATCTCTTGTTTATTAAGTAGTGTATTGTTTAGCCTCCATGTGTTTGTAGTTTTTACAAATTTTTTCCTGTAATTGATATCTCATCTCATAGTGTTGTGGTCGCAAAAGATACTTGATACAATTTCAATTTTCTTAAATTTACCAAAGCTTGACTTCTGCCCCAAGATATGATCTATCCTGGAGAATGTTCCATGAGCACTTGAGATGAACGTGTATTCTGTTGTTTTTGGATGGCATGTCCTATAAATTTCAATTAAGTCCATCTTTTTTCATGTATCATTTAAACCTTGTGTTTCCTTATTTATTTTCATTTTGGTTGATTTGTCCATTGGTGAAAGTGTGGTGTTAAAGTCTCCTAGTATGATTGTGTTACTGTCAATTTCCCCTTTTATGGCTGTTAGTATTTGCCTTATGTATTGAGGTGCTTCTATGTTGGGTGCATAAATATTTACAATTGCTATATCTTCTTCTTGGATGGATCTGTTGATCATTATGTAGTGTCCTTCTTTGTCTCTTGTAATAGTCTTTATTTTAAAGTCTATTTTGTCTGATATGAGAATTGCTAATCCAGCTTTCTTTTGATTTCCATTTGTATGGAGTATCTTTTTCCATCCCCTCACTTTCAGTCTGTATGTGTCCCTAGGTCTGAAGTTCGTCTCTTATAGACAGCATATATATGGGTCTTGTTTTTGTATACATTCAGCCATTCTATGTCTTTTGCTTGGAGCATTTAATCCATTTACATTTAAGGTAATTATCTATATGTATATTCCTATTACAATTTTCTTAATTGTTTTGGGTTTGTTATCGTAGGTCTTTTCCTTCTCTTGTGTTTCCTTCCTCGAGTATTTCCTTTAGCATTTGTTGTAAAGCTAGTTTGGTGGTGCTGAATTCTCTTAGTTTTTGCTTGTCTGTAAAGGTTTTAATTTCTCCATCAAATCTGCATGAGATCCTTGCTGGGTAGAGTAATCTTGATTGTAGGTTTTCCCCCTTCATCACTTTAAATATGTCCTGCCACTCCCTTCTGGTTTGCAGAGTTTCTGCTGAAAGATCAGCTGTTAACCTTATGGGGATTCCCTTGTGTGTTATTTGTTGTTTTTCCCTTGCTGCTTTTAATATGTTTTCTTTATATTTAATTTTTGATAGTTTGATTAATATGTGTCTTGGCGTGTTTCTCCTTGGATTTATCCTGTATGGGACTCTCTGTGCTTCCCGGACTTGATGAACTATTTCCTTTCCCATAATAGAGAAGTTTTCAACTATAATCGCTTCAAATATTTTCTCAGTCCCTTTCTTTTTCTCTTTTCTTCTGGGACCCCTATAATTCGAATGTTGTTTCATTTGATGTTGTCCCAGAGGTCTCTGAGACTCTCCTCAATTCTTTTCATTCGTTTTTTCTCTTTTCTGCTCTGCAGTTCTTATTTCCACTATTTTATTTCCAGGTCACTTATCTGTTCTTCTACCTCAGTTATTCTGCTATTGTTCCCTTCTAGAGAATTTTAAATTTCATTTATTGTGTTGTTCATCACTCTTTGTTTGCTCTTTAGTTCTTCTAGGTCCTTGTTATATGTTTCTTGTATTTTCTCCATTCTATTTCCAAGATTTTGGATCATCTTTACTATCATTATTCTGAATTCTCTTTCAGGTTGACTGCCTATTTCCTCTTCAGTTGTTAGGGCTGGTGAGTTTTTACCTTGCTCCTTCATCTGCTGTATGTTTCTCTGTCTTCTCATTTTGCATATCTTACTGTGTTTGTTGTCTGCTTTTCACAGGCTGCAGGTTCGTGGTTCCTGTTGTTTTTGGTGTCTGTCCCCAGTGGCTAAGGTTGGTTCAGTGGGTTGTGTAGGTTTCCTGTTGGAGGGGACTAGTGCCTGTGTTCTGGTGGATGAGGCTGGATCTTGTCCTTCTGGTAGGCAGGTCCACGTCTGGTGGTGTGTTTTGGGGTGTCTGTGGCCTTATTATTTTAGGCAGCCTCTCTGCTAATGGGTGGGGTTATGTTCCTGTCTTGCTAGTTGTTTGGCATAGGGTGTCCAGCTCTGTAGCTTGCTGGTCGGTGAGTGGAGCTGTGTCTTGATGTTGAGATGGAGATCTATGGGAGATTTTCACCGTTTGATATTACATGGAGCTGGGAGGTCTCTGGTGGACCAATGTCCTGAACTTGGCTCTCCCACCTCAGAGGCACAGCCCTGATGCCTGGCTGGAGCACCAAGAGCCTGTCATCCATATGGGTCAGAATAAAAGGGAGAAAAAAAAGAAAGAAGAAAAAATTAAATTAAATTGAATTAAAAAGTTATTAAAATAAAAAATAATTATTAAAAAAAATTTTTAAGTAATAAAAAAATAGAAAAAGAAATGAAGAAAGAATATAGCAACCTAACCCATAAACAAACCCACCAATGATAACAAGTGCCAAAAACTATACAAAACAAACTAACAAAAAACAAACAACAACAACAAAAAAAACGTACTGACTGAACCCTAGGACAAATGCTAAAAACAAAGCTATACAGACAAAATCACACACAGAAGCATATACATACACACTGACATAAAGAGAAAAAAGGAAAAGTATATATATATCTTTGCTCCCAAAGTCCACCTCCTCAATTTGTGATGATTCATTGTCTATTCACGTATTCCACAGATGCAGGGTACATCAGGTTGATTGTGGAGATTTAATCCGCTGCTCCTGAGGCTGCTGGGAGAAATTTCCCTTTCTCTTCTTTGTTCGCACAGCTCCTGGGGTTCAGCTTTGTATTTGGCCCCACCTCTGCGTGTAGGTCGCCTGAGGGCGTCTGTTCTTTGCTCAGACACGGTGGGTTTAAAGGAGCAGCTGATTTGGGGGCTCTGGCTCACTCAGGCCAGGGGTAGGGAGGGGTACAGAGTGCAGGGCAAGCCTGCGGCGGCAGAACCCAGCGTGACGTTGCAACAGCCTGAGGTGCCGGGTGTTCTCCCAGGAACGTTGTCCCTGCACTGTCCCTGCAGTTGTGGGCTGCACAGGCTCCCGGGAGGGGAGGTGTGGATAGTGACCTGTGCTTGCACACAGGCTTCTTGGTGGCCGCAGCAGCAGCCTTAGTGTCTCATGCCTATCTCTGGGGTCCGCGTTGATAGCTGCAGCCTGCGCCCATCTCTGGAGCTCCTTTAAGCGGCACGCTTAATCCCCTCTCTTCACGCACCAGGAAACAAAGAGGCAAGAAAAAGTCTCTTGCCTCTTTGGCAGCTGCAGACTTTTCCGCGGACTCCCTACCGGCTAGCTGTGGTGCACTAGCCCCCTTCAGGCTATGTTCACACTGCCAACCCCAGTCCTCTCCCTGGGATCTGACCTCTGAAACCAGAGCCTAAGCTCCCATCCCCGACCCGTCCCAGCGGGTGAGCAGACAAGCCTCTAGGGCTGGTGAGTGCTGGTCAGCACCAATCCTCTGTGCGGGAATCTCTCCGCTTTGCCCTCTGCACCCCTGTTGCTGCACTCTCCTCCGTGGCTCTGAAGCTTCCCCCCTCTGGCACCCGCAGTCTCTGTCCGCGAAGGGGCTTCCTAGTGTGTGGAAACCTTTCCTCCTTCACAGCTCCCTCCCACTGGTGCAGGTCCCGTCCCTATTCCTTTGTCTCTATTTTTTCTTTTTTCTTTTGCCCTACCCAGGTACGTGGGGAGTTTCTTGCCTTTTGGGAGGTCTGAGGTCTTCTGCCAGCGTTCAGTAGGTGTTCTGTAGGAGTTGTTCCACATGTAGATGTATTTCTGATGTATTTGTGGGGAGGAAGGTGATCTCCACGTCTTGAAGCTCCTCTAGCTTTGAACTCTTTATCTGGTAAATTATTTGTTTCTGTTTAATTAGTTGTTTTTTTCAGGGGCTTTCTCTTGTTTTTTTCGATTGAAACAAATTCCTCTGTCAACTCATTTGGCTTAACTTTCTCTGTCTCTATGAAATTAGGTGAAACAGTTACCTATTGTAGTCTTGAAGCGGTGTCCTCGTGTGAGAGCATCCCTATACAGTCTGTGAGTGCCCAGTGGCTTTGATGGGAGAGCTGGATCTGAAGTGAGCATAAGTCGGGTCTTTCCCCAGGTTGTGCTAGCAGCTATCACTTTAGTAAGAGATGGGGTTGGAGATTGAGGAGGCAGTGCTAGAGCCAGAGTCAGGTGCAAGCCAGGGCTTCTCCTCTGCTCAGTGGCCAGCACCAGCCTACTGGGGATGAGTATGAGTCCCACGTTGCTGGAGCAGAAACTCTGAGGGTCAGGTCTGAGCTGGCTCTATTCCCTTTAAGCTCTCCCCCTATCCCAGCATCAGCACCCTGGCCCCAGAGGGGAACAGTGCTGGGGCACAAGGGACTGGTGTGGGCACTTGGTATGGATCTGGGTGTGGGCTGTGGTGGCCCCAGCTGCAGTCAGATTCCCAGACTCTTTCCCAGTGCTGCCTCCATAATCCCCAGTAATGGCTGCTCCTTCTCTGCTCAGATGTTGCTCTGGTTCTGCCTTTGTCCCTCTCTACTGAACTTTCCCTTGAAAAGCTAAGGTAGCCCTTGCCTTAGTGTGGAGCTGTGTCATGAAGCAAGTGGGTCTCTAGTGGGCAATTGGCTCAGGCTGAAGCACGTGTTGGAACAATTGCAGGAAACAAGCCAGCATCCCATTAAGTTTCAATCTGCCCTCTCTGCCCTGTTTTGGGAGTAAGCAAACGAGTGTGCACTCCTCATGAGTTGTGTTCAGGCTTCCCACAACCTTCCTGTTAGTCCTCTTGGCTGTCCAACCAGCTAAGGGTACCCATCTTCCTGGTGTTGGACTTCAGGGCTTAGGTGACCATAGGTGGCTTGAACTGCTCACTCCCCAGGTGAGATATCCACCAATGTAATCTCCCTCCTCTTCTGAGTCCTCTCCCAAGGGCAAACGTCCCAACCTGATCACTTCTCTTCCCTTGCTACCTGATTCTGTGTGGATCTTTCTTACAGCCTTGGCTGTACAAGTGTTTTTCTGCCAGTCTCCAATTAGTTTTCAGTGAAAATTGCTCCATATGTAGATGTGTTTTTGATGTGTTCATGGGGGGAGGTGAGTTCCACATCCTCCTGCTCTACCATCTCCTAGTAAAGGTGGGTCATTCTTGCTCTTGGTTCCCAAAACACCTTCTGCAAGTGATCTCTGAATGTGCAATGAGGGCTGTTTACACTAGTGCCTGTTTGGGACCCTTAACTAAGAGAAAAAGCTAGATAGTTTGGGCACTGGGGAGAGAAGATAGATTAGAGAAGAGAAAGCCATTGAGTTTACAACTCAGACTTTATCAGCTATAGAATAAAAGAGTTATCTCAGCCACTGCTGGTTATCACTGGGGAAACCATGTTGGAATGAAGAGCAAGATGAGGTCAGGAGCCTCCCAGTAGATTACAAGCGTGAGGTCAGCTCTCAGGTCTCAAGAGAACTGCTGTAAATGATGAATGCCTCATAGTCACTGACGTGGATAAAAAGAAAATTTGGCTGGCTTCCCCTGTGCTTATCAGTGAGTTTGTATGTCAGAAGCTGGCTGAAAAAAGGGGAGTAGATGAGGAGGAGAGTTACTGAGAGCACCCTTGAGGGAGATGGCACCAGGTAGTCCAATGCCCCTCAGGGTCTCCTCTCTTCCACCCTTCCAAAAAGTTTGGCCTCTCACCAGAAATCTGGTTTCTCTTTTTCCCTGCCTTTGCTCAGAGGGTAAGATTACAAAGTTTGGAAGTCATCAAAAGTAGAAGGGATGAATGGGTATGGTGTACAAGATCATTTGTCTCAGCCAAACAGTTCTTGCCTAAAACATAGGGTTTCCTGACTCAGGCACAGATTGTATTCATGTATATGCATGTACATGTATCTACTTTTTAATTCACCTAATTCAGAATAAAATAATTTCAGTGATTGCTTTGTCTTATTTATGTAAGTATTTATGTTACTTTTCTTCTCACCTACTTCCAATTATATTTATGGTCCAGTAAGTAAAAACCAGAATGTACATTCTCTGCTAAATGATGAAAGTCAATCCAGTTAGTGTTTGGTATAGACCATGTATATTCTTATTACTGGACTGCTTTTACTCTCTGAAGTCAAATCCCTCCCACAGGAATCTAATGCTGGGCGAGGCTTTATGGCATTTGAACATCAGCAAAGTGATGAAAGAATTAGATAAAAACAGGGAACTTCCCAAGCAGTGAGAGGCTGCCTGGTTTCCCACATAGCCCCTCTGTCACACTTATCTCTGGAAAGCTTTGTAATAATAACTGTCACTTTAACCACAAACATCCTCCAGCCACGGAGCCTGACTTTTCCCAAGGAAGGTGACCTATTTCACAACCTTGAACTTTTTAAACAAAGTTCACAACCTCAGGCTTTCTCCAGATAGGTTAGATTGAGACTGAAAGAACAAAATTGCACCATGTAATAAAATAAAAGGAATTTTTATAGTTTTCATAGGCAACCCATAAGGGAAGAGTGGGCACAGTTCATGAAATGAGGGGAAGATAGGATTATTAGAGGGGTCTGGGGCCCCAAGGGTGAGAGATGGATAATTCAGGATGTGAGAATGGTTTGTGTATTTTTAAGAACACAGCTGGCTTATACCAATGTTAAGATGTTTTCTGTTCTATGTTCCATGTTTCCTCCTCTCCTACCATTATCCTCACTCTTTGATACAATTCTGTTACATAAATCCCGTCTCTTATGAGTGACATATTGAGGAAATCAATAAAGTAGATCAGCATTTGGGTCAACATGGGAGAGAATCGAATGGCAGCTGGGGGCCATGAGATAATAGAGTTTGAGAATACATCAGAAGAAGAACATTGGGACAAAAGATGACTAGGAGAAAGATACCCTAAACCACCTCCTCCCCATCTCCCATTGTCATGGAGGAATCTTCAAATATATGGAAGATGGGGATAAAGGAATTTGAATTTGGGACATCCTTTTAAAAGTTGTGGATTTGGACATCCTTTTAAAATATTGTGCTACAGGATGACTTATTGAAGTCTGGCAGAGTTAGGATATCCAAGAGGTGATATCAGCTTTATTTTTGTGTTAAGCCATCATTTTCTTTATTTTTGAAGACACAGAATGCACACATATATAAAATAAACACAATATAAAATAAACTCTGTTGGCTATGCTTGCAAACAAAGACCATCTAGTAGAACTACTTTTGGTAATTCACTTACCCTATATATTTCAAATTCACCTGGATGTTCTGCAAAATGTCAATTTAAGTTTGGATACTGTGGGCTTCTGGCTTCTCAGTTTTTTATTTGCATTTTTTTTTGTTTGTTTGTTTTTATTGTTAGAGCGAGAACCAAACCTAGTGAATTTTACAAACAACCTGGTTCATCTTTGGGATTTGTGGATGAGTAATAAAAATATCTGGGTTAGTTAATTCCAGCCAAAAGACCCTGGCTTATGCTCCAAATTGTTTGAGATCCCACAAATCACTCAACAAAACTTAAACAACTTGGGGAGGGATGCTAGAGATGCAGGGCTGGAGAACTGGGGGCAGCAAATGTAGTCATTAAGGACGTTGGCTTTATAGTCAAGTAGATCATGGTTCAAATCCTGGTTCTTACTGATCATGTTCATTATGTTGTTTACCTCTCTGAGTCCCAGTTTCCTCATCTGTAAGGGAGGGTAAGGATGCCTAGGTTGGTCTTGAGAATGTAATGAAATGCATTTGGCACATTCCCTAGATTATAGAATGCACTCAACAATAGTAGCTCTTCTTTGATTATTGATAATGTAATTATTGTGATTTAATTCATGCTCCTCATTTCAAAGTGAGAAAATTTAGTCCCATGCTGGCTTGACGAAGGGTACATAACTAATTAGTTAGAGTCAGAGCTGGCATTAGATATCCCAACCTTGAATCCAGCTTTCACTCAATTACTTTGTAAAATTTCTCACAGCGCTTGCCAAGCTGTGATTCAGTTCTACCTTGCACGTCTGTATGCTTACCCGGGAGATAAGATGATGCAGACAGACTTGGCCAAGTGGGTCTGTGAGCAGTGGATGAACAGGCACATGCTGTGTTAGTGAGCTCACTGGGAAGCCTTTCTTTTTGCCTTTCTGATTCTGCCCTTCCTGTTGAAACCAAACGCTCTCACCTGGAAACTATGCATCACCCTTGGACATGATGTTCATCCCACACTCCCTGTGGCCGAGAGGCTGTTTACCTTCCTCAGACCTCTACCTAGTGCTTTGTAATGAAGGAGAACATCCATTATTGTGATGTAGTGGAAAGAACAGTGAGATGAGTTCTGGTATAGACATTCTCCAATGGTTTATTTTTCTAAAAACTGAGGGGATTAGATTACGACATCTCTCTTAAACAAGAATGTATGAATTTATGAAAAGGAAGAAGTGAAGACATGCTAAGTATACAGAACAGATCTATTTAAACTGCTGTTTGATATTTCCTTATTTTATGAAAATGGGGAAAAAGGCAGTGTAGTGATTTTTTTAAACAAATAGAAATTTGTTATATTGAGGTGAATTTCAAAATTCTATTAAATACATGATTTTTGGCCAGCCTTTAAAAGATAATAGGCATAAGTATATCTTTTTTTGGTAGATTTTTGTGTAGCAAGTAAATAATTTCCTGCATAAAATGAAGGTGCTAGCCCTTCTCTTTAGGCCAGGATTTCTTAACCCCAGCATGATTGAAATTTGGGGCCAGATAATTCTTTGTTCTGGATGCTGTCCTGTGCATTGTAGGATATTTGGCAGCATCCCTCTCCTCTGCCCACTAGACACCAGTAGCACATCTTCCCACCCCCAGCTGTGACAACCAAAAATGTATCAGATATTACCAAATATCCCAGGGCAGGGGATACATGTACCCCTTGGCGGAGAACCACTGCTTTAAGCACATGTATATGGTTATTTGAATGGAATGCTTCTGTTTGCCCTAAATCAATGTATTTTTCAGTTGTATTAGTCAAGGTTATAGTAACAATCTCCACATATCAATAGCTTAATGGAATAAATTTATTTCTTGTTCCAAGGCAGTTGTCCCCCACATGGTGATTGAATGGCCCATGTTGCCTCCATGTGAGTTCCCTCATCACAACACGAGGCCTCTGTGATTGTGGAGACATATTACAAAAACACACAGAGAACTCACACCAGCTCTTATATGCTTTGGCCCAGAAGTGACACATCTGTCATCCATCCACAGGTCATGATGAGATCTAGTCACATGGCTCTTCCCAACTGCAAGGGGCCTGCAGAATATCAGGAAGCATATGGACCATTTCGTGAACATTGTGTACCATACCAAACATTCACAGCTTGGAGAGTTGGCTGCAGATGGTAGAAGCCCAGAGGGAATTTTCCATTTATCTGTCATCTTTCACATTGGGAGAGGCCACTCATAGCTAGAACAGAGAATGTCCTCAAATTCTTCTGCATGCTATTTTTTATTCTTTATTAAATAAGTGCTAATGCTTCATCATGGTGATATTTTATTAATTCATCCCATTTTCTTCAAATGAAAGTCCCCAGAGAATCCCAGAATATAAAGCAATTAAAAGTCCAGCTGGAGTGGTTGAAGTGGGGATGGTACCTTGCTCTCCTTGTCCTCCAAACTCATGCATAAAGGGACCACAGAACATAGCAAACTTGTGATCTAAAACATTTTAAGAAACTTGCTTTGAATAAATATAGCCTATCTGATCTGGTCGCAATAGCTGTTACTCTGCTTGGAGAAAGGCAATGCGGGTATATGACAAGTATTTGTTTGCTGTTGAAAACAATAGTTTCTTTTCACTGATATTAAGTCAAAACATCTTAGAATTGGAGAAAGAATTTCTGCACCTGTGCTGAGGTAACATATTATAATGGTGTAAGAATACACATTTCTGGAGCTAGACTGCTTTGGTCCAATACATTGTCTTATAAGCTGCTCAAAATTAAACACATTACTCAAGTCCACCACCTCCATTTCCTCATCTGTAAAATGGGAATAATAATAGTACCTACTTCACTGGGTTACAATGGTTAATATTTGTAAAGCATTTGAAAGAGTGCCTAGGATTTAGTATATACTATGTGTTATTAAATTACAACAAATAAATAGATTTAAAAAATATATCAGTAGCCCCATTATAGCACAAAAGTAATCTGCTATATCCTGGAGAATCCTCTATAAAAGGCCCCATTATTATTCTAGAAAAATAACAGAGGCCAGCCAGAATATCCTGGTATAACAGGTTAGCTACTAAAGCAGATGCCAGGTCATTTGCCAACCCTAACATGTAAAAGTGAATTTGCTAGTTGACATTCTATTGTAAGGAAGAGCTTTCTCTTCTCTAGAGTGAAGGAGTCTGACTCTCACAATTTTGTAAGACTCATCAGTGGATGCTTTAAAAAAAAGGTGAAATCTTGATAAGAAAGAGGACATTTACAGTCTCAAATTATCTCCCTAGATTTTGCACATTAATTACAAATGGAAACATAGTAATTTATCAGTGGAAAAACCCTGGTAAACACCATGGTAACTATGTGATTAAAGTTCACATCACTAGCAATAAAACAAACTAACACTATATATGTCTTGATGGGATGTAGTGAGAAGAACACATCATTTGTATAGTAACCCTAACAAATTTTCATAAATTGACCTAATCCTAGGAAACATCAGATCAGCTCAAACTAAGAGACAAGCTATAAAATGACAGTCATATTCATCCAAGGTGTGAATATCATGTCGGCAAAGAAACACTGAGGAACTTTTCCTAGTTAGTCTCTTAAAGGGAACTAAAATGATATGACTACAAAATGTCACAGGTGATCCTGGACTGGATTCTGTACTTGGTGGGGGGAGGAAGAGAATTGTTATAAAGGACATATTGGGTCAATTGGTGAAATTTGAATATGGATTATGCACTGGCTGGAATATGGATTATGAGCTATTTTATCAATGTTATATGTCCTAATTTTGATAACTATATTGTGGTTTGATAATTATACAGTGTAAGAGCATGTCCCTATTCTTAGGAGATACACACAGAAGTATTTAGGGGTAGAGATGAATGTCTGCAACTTATTGTCAAAGGGTTCAAAAAAAAACTACTCTGTGTGTTTGTGTGCATGCATGCATTGAGAGAGAATTACAAAGCAAATGTAGCAAAATATTGATGATGGTGTATCTGGGTGAAATATATAAATATCTGGATATAGAATTTCCTAGTACTACTCTTGCAATTTTTCTGTAAACTTGAAATTAATTAAAATTTTAAAAGGTTGAAAAATAAAAAATATAGAAAGATATATTGTCCCCTCCACTTCCAAAAAAGAGGGCATTTGTTACTCAACTCCTAAGGCCAGCATGAACCCGGATGATTAACTTGGAAATTTAGTAGATACTCAGGAACTACCCTGATAGTCAAAGACCTGTGGAGAATTACTCAATTACTAAAGAAGAGAAATGGTTCTCTGCTTTGGGTTTACAATCTAAAAAAAGGCAAGCATTTTAAGTAATCTCTTGGATACCTGTTGGTATTTGCTGAAAACTTTTCTGATGCACTTTTTTTCTTGCTTAGTTAAAAAATCTTTATGGGATTTTGCTCCATGTATGAGGCTGGAGTGGGGCCCCTCTGGTGGTAACTGTAGATGCGTGTCATACCAGAGGAAGTCATCCCGGGAGAAGAGTACATGGTATTAATTATAGCTAAGGCATTATAATGTTGTACACAAGAACTGATTCTAACTAAGCTCCTGCATTCAGAGGTTTGTCCTCTCAGACTGCTTGTCCTTATGCATTTGCCTCCTCCCTGACTGTGCATGAAATCCAGGCTCTTAGGAGGACAGAGAGCATCCTCACAGACCACATGTTGACTCAGCAGATGTCCTCAGCAGGTACTCAGGTTAAGTCCTTGTGCAAAGAGGAGACAAAACATTTTACTTTATTTTTATAATACCTTCCGCATTCTAAAGGTATGGGAGTGAGGGAGGGTCTCTGTACCTGAAAAGATATTTGTGTCCTGAGCTGGGTGTTGATGACTGTACCCAATTTTGAAGATAGAGGCAATTTCTGGGCATAAAAGAAAAAAAACAATTGACTTGGGTGATAGTGGGAGGGGGGTGTTCCTGGGACAAAGAACTACCAACCAGTAAGGCTGGGGTGGTTGTGTGCACAGATTACATGAGTGTTTTACGACTGAGGTCACATGTATTTTCTCCTCACACAGTGCCGGCTGGTTCTACCTTAGATCTCTCAAGTGCTTACTCAGTATTTCTCTAGGGAAAATCTATCCATGTAACATAAATCCCTGGCTACTTTCAGAAAAAAAAAAAAAAAGTTTTTGTCTGTAGATGAAATGCACTACCTGAAAATAAATTACCCCTCCCCACATACCCTTTTAAGAATTTCGTTAAGAAAGCAATTTCATAAAAAATTTCCAGCAAATACTCCCAAGCTTCCAGGGCATTGCTGGATTTAGGAGTCACTATTTCAGCCTGCTTCATCCATCTGGAGTTCATAACTTCACTTCTAAGAAAAAAGGCACAGTTATCTTTATGCACAATTTTTCCTGCTCCCTCTGACTGGTTCATTTTCCACTTTATGATTGTCTTGACCTGTTCAACCTTTGCGACCAACATTCACACTTTCCTCTCTGGTCCCCTGATGGCGTCCATTGAGACGTGCTTGGACAAGACTCCATGTTACCACGGGACTACAGGTCAGAGCTACCAGGACTTGTAAAGAGACTTTGTCTGGGTTACCATCTGTGTAAGTGTCTCCACACAGGCAGAGTATCTAGGTGTTGCTTCCTCCACTATCTACTTAACTAAGAGCCTCAGAGGGGCTATCTCTGTCCCATCCCCACTTCAGCTGGCAGAACATGAAGATTTCTCTAACCATCAGCACGTGAGCTGTTAAATATTACTGTTAAAAGGAAGGTGATTATTTTGGTCTTGCTATGTAAGATAAAACTAATTATTTAATACCAAACTTCAACAACTTTTCAGTATAGTTCAGCATTAAGTACCTACCAGTGAATTGCTATAGAGGAAGAACTATACTACACCCCGGCCTTGGCAGGAGCCACTACATGTGTAATCATGCACCACTTCATAGACTCAGCCTTCCATTATGCCTGATTAACTGCTGTTCAGCTTGTCCCTCAGCTCCTGAGGGGACATAGCCTTAAATTAGCTTAGATATTCAGCCAGGCAGCAATTTGGTGTGGGTCTAAGAAAAGTTACATTGTCTGTACAGGAAATGACCCTAGCTTTAGAAGCATTTTATCACAAAGTGTGTATGGATGTTTGAAAAATCCCTCATTAACACACATCCTCCAACTCCTTCCTCTTTCTTTTCTTTTAAACACCTCTTCCCTACCTCAAATTGGAAAAGGCCTTTTAACTGGTGAATGCCCTCCACAATCTAAAGCAATTTACCATTACTAGACGATGCTAGTGGGCTGATAAGTAGGCTGTTATTAGTACTGTGCTGATAGCAGGCTCTAGCTATGCTTTTTTGGGACTGTTGATAACTTAACTTTGGATGTGAACAGAGTGAGTGAAGTCCTTTATGTCTTTTTTTTCAATCCCAAGGGGATTATTTTCTTATCTTTTCTAGTGTTTTCATTCTGTAATTATAACTTCTATTCCTTCCTTCCTCCCTCCCTCCCTTCCTCCCTCCCTTCCTCCCTCCTTTTCTTCCTTCCCTCCTTCCTTCCTCTCTCCCTCTCTCCCATCCTTCCTTCCTTCCTTCCTTCCTTCCTTCCTTCCTTCCTTCCTTCCTTCCTTCCTTCCTTCCATCATCAAAGATACTGTAGAACTCCTACTATGTACCAGGCACTATAATGATTTAGAGTTCACTGGTGGATGGAGCCTATAGAAACCAGGCAGATTGGAGAGATACATGTAATTATCAAGGATAGGAGGCTCACAGAAGCTCTACTTGGATCCTTATTCTGTCTTAGTCTTCCTGCTTCTATACTTTTACTTATTAATATATAGTTTTCACCAGGTGAGCAATTCCCCATGTATCTTCTACCAGTGACTTTCCACATGGTCAAGTTTATCTTCTCCTTGAGGATGACTTTCCAGCTTACACTAAGCTTTCACTCTTGAATCTTAACAACACTTATTTGGCCATAATGTATTCTCGTGGCAACCTGCCTTAGTATCTTTGTTGGAATTTTTCTTTTTCTTTTTCTTTTTTAGGTAGAATTGGAATTCTTCAAAAAATTTTTTTTCTTTTTTTAATTGAAGTATAGTTGCTATACAATATTATGTAAGTTACAGATGTACAATATAGTGATTCACAATTTTTAAAGGCTATACTCAATTTATAGTTATTATAAAATATTGGCTATATCCCCATGTTGTACAATAATCCTTGTAGCTTATTTTATACCTAATAGTTTGTACCTCTTACTCCCCTACCCCTATATCCCCTATATTGTTTCTACTCTCTTCCCTCTCTCCACTGGTAACCACTAGTTTGCTCTTTATATCTGTGAGTCTGTTTCTTTTTTGTTATATTCACTAGTTTGTTTTATTTTTTAGATTCCACATATAAGCAATGTTTGTATTTGTCTTTCTCTGTTTGACTTATTTCACTTAGCATGATGCCTTCCAAGCCCATCCATATTGCTGCAAAAGACAAAATTTCGTTCTTTTCTTTGGCTGAGTAATATTCCATTGGTGTGTGTGTGTGTGTGTGTGTGTGTGTGTATACACACACCACATCCTCTTTATCCATTCATCTGTTGATGGGCACTTATTTTGCTTCCATTTCTTGGCAATTGTAAATAATGCTGCTATGAACATTGGGGAGCATACATCTTTTCGAATTAGTGTTTTTGTTTTTTTTCAGATATATACCCAGCAGTGGAATTGTTCTTTGTTGGAATTTGAATTTGTGCCATCATTTATCATTTCATGGTTTTGAATTCTGTTTTCCCATTTAGACTGCAAGTTCCTTCAGGGCAAAGTCTTGTATTTGACTTCCCAAAATTGTATCATGGTAGAAGCGCTGTTCTAGATTTCGGGAGTTTAAGTTCTAGTCTCAGTTCTACAACTAACTGGCTTTGTGTCTACAAGCCAGCAATCTAGTGTCTTGAGTTTTGAATATTCCAATATAGAAAATATGATGTTTGGATGTGATAATTTTCACAGTCCCTTTAATTCTGGAGTGTCCTACACAGCACCCAACTCAGTGCCTAGAACAGTTCCTTAAACGTAGCAGGAATTCAATAAACATCTGAAAAATCTTTTGAAACATTGTTCATTATTGTCAAGGGCACTCAAATGTGGATCTCTTTGGATAGGCCACCATTTTTTAAAAGGAACGCTAAACTGTTGGGAATGTACTTCATACAAAGGTCTTTACTGACAAGAATCAATGGTTTTTCTGACGGTGAGAATAACTATGGAATCAATTCCTAAGCCTGCTTTTAATTACTTGCATGACCCTGGATAAATTACTTGGTATCTCTGACCCTCAGTTCTTTCATATGTATTCATAAAATTATGAATAATACTTGCCTCATAGAGTTGTTTATTATGAAGTAGTCTTAGCTTCTACTTTGAGCAGAAGTAGAAGTTAGATATATGTATTATAAATTACTTGTGTTTTAAATTTTTTGTATTTTAACTTGAAGCTTGGGATTATTTACCCACTATTCTTAAGGAAACAGTGACAAAGGGTTTAGAGTAAATTCTGAATTTTCCAGATGATATTATTTCAAGATCCCATAGAGTCATTAAGACAAGATGGCTGCCTTGACTTTCTTTGGCTGGGCTTGTCACTCTTTAGTAGCATCTTTACTTCATAAGGTAGGTCAACAAATGGAAAGGCAATGGTCTAATCAGCCACTATTGTTCCTTAGCAAGAACTTTCCATGGTAAGTTGATGGGCCAAAACACTGGAAATAATGGCCATGTACATAGTCACACAAGGGTTGAAATAACTGGGAATGTAAGCTACTGCATTTGTGCTTTCATCCTCTAAGAGCACAATTAGTGGATTGAGATCTGGTTTCATTGCCTAGAATCCTCCTGAAATCTTTTACTTTCTACCCCTCTATGGCCCCTTTCTCAAGCAATCATAATCAGAAAGGCCAATTTACTTGAAATGAATATGTAACTTATTTCAAAACTAAATATAATTGGTTATTGGACTGTCAGTCTCTTCCATTTGTGTGGCTGCAATTTTCACTATTAAGGGTCCACTATTAAAATAGCTTCTGTCCATTTATATTAGAATGCAAGGTTCATGTTTAATAGTCTTGAGGGAGAATGCCTGGCACTTACTGAATGACCCAGTAGAACCATTCTGGTACTTGGTGTCCTGGAGTCATCAAACTGCCTTCTTGGGAAACAGCCAACTATCCCCCAAATAATAGAGAAACCAGATTCCAGGGCTAGTAGCAATAAATGTTTAAAAGTGAAACACATTATATTTAAGAGGAAAACTATCCTTAGGGATTTTTCCCTGAAAACTTTAGAAGTAATGACCAAATCACAGAAACAGTCTCACAAACAAACAAGTCCACCTTTGGAGATGTCACTTAAATCACAGAATACTGAAGAGCACATGTAGATATTAGCCAAACTCACGATTTCTCCTCAAGCAGGCTTGTTCCTTCTGTTTGATAGCAGTAGCTAACACAGCCCTGAAACCAGGAGTTTGTTTTATTGAAGAATGTTTGGAACTAAACGGTTGCTTATTTCCTTAAATTGCCAGCAGGTGATCTTCAAAAGACAAGGGTACTCAAAATAAAATAGCATGCAAGCTAAACAATTCATGTAAGTCCATCCTAGTCTTCCTTCTATTTGTGCTGCTTCTTTATTGTAGCTTCTTTATGATTCTTTCCCTTTCAGACTTTCTGGCTAGCTTCACTTCTAACCATTCTTAATTCAATTCATTAAATTTCTACTGGAACAATAATATTTCAGGTTACAGAGGAAGTCCACTATAAATTGATCATTGGATCTACCTTCAAGATTCTCACTCCTCTGTTTGGGTTGTGAAAAGAAGCATTAGCCCATAACCCAAGACATAGTGACACTTGAATAACTGGCCTATCAAGAATATATTTCCTTGGCCTCTTTTATGAGTTTTCTTCTGAGATAACTTTTATAATGCTATGAAAGGACACTGAATATATTTATTATTGTTCTTATACTTCCACCAAGAAATGAACAGTGGAATGAGGAGAACATGAACAGAAGTGAGGAGACATCACTGGGAACCATAGGAGGTTCCAACAAAGTCAACTTGTCAGATGACCTTTTAGTATGCCTTCTGTGTGACTGCTCATCAAGCTTCACACTACAATGAAGGAGGTCCAGGCTCCATTCATATAATTCTGAATGATAGTTGGAAAGGGAGCATCCAGAGCTAACTGGATCTAGTTAGAGGCAGATCTTACTGGTTTGGTGGAGGGACTTAAGTCCTCAGAGGGACTCTGACTGAGTCTCAGGGCTTGTTAATTTAATTTGGTTGACTTAGTTCTCTAATCTAAGAGTATAGTTTCTGTTTTTATCAATAGTAAGAAAGAAAGTAAGTAAGTAAGAAAGCAATTTCATGATTGCTTTCCATGTTAATGTTAGAACTAAAAACCTGGGCCAACAATCTCTGGTCCACTTAGTAACCTATTGCCAATCTATTATCTACAAATTAATTGCTTCTTGCCCTTCTGACTAAACTCATCTGTTATCAATGAAGTAATCTTGTGAAATTATTTATTGTTGTGCATCTCTTGGGATAATAAACTTGAAATGCTTGTTAATCACAGAAAATTTTTCTCTATTACTCTTAAATTTGACTTTTTTCAATGTTGAGGGTAAATTGTGTTCTTGATAACCAAACATATTATGCTTTTAGACTATATTCTTTTAGAGTTTTTGTCTTTCCAAACTGAAGAATACTATTTCTTAGTCTGTTCTCGTAAAGAAACTCCTTGACCAATTTAATAGTTCTTCTCTGGTTGTCTCTATGCCAATTCTCAGTTTTCTTGAGCTATAATGACTGAATGATACTCATGACTCTAGATGTGGGTAAACCATGTTTCCACAGATGAGACAGATAAAGTTTTCTGCTCCACTTCCCATACTCTTCCTAATGATGCTCAGGGTTCTGTAGCCTTCTCAGCCACAAGAGCACTTTGTGCTCATTTCTTACAGTCTACAGTATGACTCTTTTCTGAGTCATAATTGTTCAGATTATTTTGAGAGTAAGGTACACTTCTATCCTCTGTTGCTACTGAAACATTTGGTAATTACCAGGATTTTTGAAATACTGTAGAAAAACCTCAACCTATTGATCCCAGATTTATTTTCTCCTGTACTATGTTCTTATTTTAATTGAATCGTTTTTTCCCATTTCTAGCATTTGGTCTTTTAACAGAGTGAGGTTTCACGGTAGGAAACGCTTTATAGAAGTTAGTATATTAAATGCACTTTTACCTCATTAATGTTTTATTCTCCATAACATAATATTTATAATGTTTCCATTAAACATATAAATAAACATTGTATGTTTAATGTTCCAATGAAGAGGACAGAAATGAGAGGCAGAAAATATGGGATTTGCTTCAGATAAAGTCTAAACAGGGCAATATTAAGTTCTTTCTATCTGAAAGTCTCAGCAGCATCATTTTCAAGTCAAAGAAGGTAACTCTTTATTGACATTGTGAAATTAATAGCATGATGACTGTGGGGTATCTTTGAAAAGAAAGGACTATTTAGATTTAACTGATGACAATATCAAAGGAATGGGTCAAAGGAAGTTTACATACTGGTTAAGGCAGTGTCACATACTAGTTAACAAAAGGGCTCCCTGGACTTAGACTTAAGTTAGACTCTGAGTTCACCACATACTGGCTCAGTGACCTTGGGTATGTTGAAATTTTAAAGTCTGCTATCCCATTTGTATCTTGGAGATAATGGTAATATTTATCTCACAGGTTGTCATGAAGATTAAAAAAGGGAATACATGTAAAACACTTAGCATAGTATCTGGCATATAATAACTGCTAAATATACTAGCTATAATAATAATAATAATAATTACTGCTATTACTATTATTGATATAGGACCTCAGAGTTTTTCAGTAGAACTAATTATTGAAATTTATTGACTGTGATAGAAGGTAATTGAATTAAAGTTTGAATGCTTATAAATTAACCCAAGGAAAAATGTTTCCAATTACTATTTTATATATCAAAGTAATTATAGCCAGTAGAGGAAGACAAACACATAAAATATTACAATGCAATAAGATAAGGACTATCTTAGAGGTATGAACAAATGTCTGGGGTACCCAGTGATTATTGTGGATATCTATCATTTTCAAGACTTATTTTGGGGAATAGGGCCTATATGTTCCTCTGAGGATCTTGACTTCACCCTTGACTCCAAAGTTGGGGACTTAACCTGGCCTGGCCAATTAGAGCATTGTATCCTGCTCACCATGGTAATTGTTTCAGAGAGGAGCACATGACTGTGAAAATCAGGTGTAGGACTTGGTTTAAACTTTTGGGAGAGATTCTTTTTATTCTTTCCTGCACTCTTAACTGTGAGGATGGAAGCCTGGCATTGTTGGCATTCATATTGCTGTGATGAAGCAAGATCTTGTTTGTCAATGGAAATAATACAAAGGACTATGGAACAGATGGAGAGACCAGGTCCTGATGACACAGAAAATTACAGCTATTAATGTCTTTATGCTTAAGCCAGCATGAGTTGGGTTTTTGATTGCTTGCAATCAAGAAAGTCTTGGCATGTGTAATAACTAATTTTACACGGACAATTAAGAAATGTTCTGTATGGGTTGATTCTAATGTCACCGGAGGAGATGGAATAGAGGAAATTCAGAAACAGGCAGTCTTCTAAGGCAGAGAGAATAGCAGGGCTAAGGTACATATGTATGAAAAGGCTTTTGGACAATGTATTATCATCACAGCCAAAGCTTCTAACTCTCTGACAGTAACGCTTGGACCAGCCAGTTTTGTTATATTCTTGGATGTCATGGTACGGTTTAAAGAAAATGGGCTTGAGAGAAAGTTTAAATCCAGGATATGTCAATAATTAAGCAGTGTCCCTGGGCAGTTACTTACACTCATTGAAACTCACTTTTCCATTCTTTGCTATGAGTATAAAACTACCTATGTTTTATAGATTTTTTGGAGATTAAATTAAAATTAAATATGGTGAGCTCCTAAAACAGCTCCTGCCTGCCCCAAGGGAGAGGTGCTCCATGAACATATGATTTATACTGACTTCTAATTCTTGTCACTGGAGGAATGGCATCTGATTAACTTAATGTTAAACAAAAACCCCTTTGTGCTTTGACATTTTTGCTGGAAACCTTTATAGATTATGTTGGTTCAGCTTCTTGTCTTACAGTTGAGTATGTTAAACACTAACAAATATCTCTTTGATGAGTAAGGATCTGTCGCTGTGCCCCAGCATGACTGCTTTCAGAAACAGATGATAATCCTTATAGTGTCATAGATGTGGATTATTGGGCAAAAATCTCTCATGACTCCTGTATTCCAAAACCATGGAATATTTCTAAACTAAAATTACAATAGGACTTTTTATTAGTGTGTCTTGCTTGCTTCTGATGAAAGCAAGTAATAAAGCAGAATTCTGGTAGAGGGCCCAGAACCAGTTGGGTACTATTTTAACCCAGGTTTTACTATTATTAGTTCATTCTCTTTTCATCTAAGACTAGGAATATCCAGAAAATGTTTCATACCAGTAAAACACTAACCTTTGAAAGTCAAGAATTTTCCCCAAATCTTTACTTGACTAGATTTGCAACTTCTACTCAACTTCAATTCTTTAGTATTTATTGAGCACATAGTATGTGCAGACCATGTTCTGGACGTCTGCCAGAAGTGGGGTGCAGGTTTATTGGATGAGGCTGTTGTCGGTTGAAAATGTAGGGAAATGTATCAGATGTCATAGTGTAGGAGAAAATTAAAAAAAATATATTTAGATCAGTGATTTTCAAAATTTCTATGATTGTAATCTAGAATTAAAAATTCATTATATATTTATATATACATATATGTGTATATATAATGCAATATGTAATACTTTATATATATATATGTGTGTGGTATGTGTATGCGTATATATGTGTGTGTGTGTGTATAAACTGAAACAAAAGTTTCTTGAGTTAATGTTCATCTTACTCCTTGAATACAATCTGACACTTTCTGTTCTGTTCTACGCAATACTATTTCATTTTTAAAAAGCTGTAAATGCTGGTCAGCAACCCTTTAAATTTATTTTGAAACTCATGAATAAGTGGCAAAGTGATATAGACAAGCTAAGAATCATCATTCAGGTGACAATTATGTACAGAGAACTACTCTCTCTTGATTGACTTTTATTATATTCACCTAGGAAAGACCTTCCTTGGAGGAGAAATTGACCTAACAGATGTAGATCACCTCAGATTGACTAAGGGGAATATTTGGACCCAGTTTGACAAACTGCATGTTTGGGCATAAACTGGATTAGTTAGTAAACCACAGGAACCAAGATTCTAATGTAACTCCTGGCCGCTTATCACTAATTAGTTGAATGTGGGCCTTGAAGGCATAAAAGAAATCGTCAAAATTAAATATAGCACTGCTCAACAAGGTGAAAAGAAGATGAAATTATGTGATAATTGAGAAAATGTTGGGACATGAGTCTTACAGTAAAGCGGAATAACTCACTGGTTTACAGTGCTAATATATGAATCTTGGTGCTTTGGTGGCAGTATGCTAACAATCCTGAAATTTCATGTTTAGCTAGATTATCAAATCTAGCAGGTGGATTCTGCTTCCCTTGTAATATTGTTCTTCTTAACCTTCTCTTCTATGCAGGTGCTCGAGTTTCCCCTTGCAGCCCCACAGGCAAAGGGGGACTCTAATGAACTGGCCCTGAAGATAAAGCACATTCTACTTGGGCTCTTGTCTCTTACAAGTGAAAAGCTAAGCAAATCCCCACAGTGTATTGCAATTCTAATAGGACTATTAGATGCCATGCCCTGACATCCAGAGGGGCTCCTTGTGCCACTTGCTCCTGGTCTGTTAGAACTGACTGCCTCAGCAAACAGGGGAGGTGAACCATGAGGTGAACAATTGTAATCCACAGCATGCCTACCTAGTTAACATTTTCCTGGTTTTAAACAGTCAAATGTAATAGGGTATACAAATTTCTCAATACAACATTTTTCAGGTAACTGTTTATAGGAAAAATTATACTTATATTCCCAAAGCCCAATACAACATTAACAATACAATTAGACAAGAGAAGTTTTGAATTATATTCCAGATGCAATTGGTAGAATGCCAGAAGCACATGTGGGCATTTTAGAAATTGCACCAAATGTCCACAGATACGATGGAGGTGCTAGATCTAGGAGAAGCTGTGCCACTCCAGGCACAGAAACTTCTTGTTAACAACCACATGAATTGTTTTGGGATTGGGAAGCCATTTTTTAAGCATTTCCATCTTAACATGATAATTTGCTACATATATCTTGGCATTTTACTATGTTTTACTATGCTTGGGGGTTTCAGGTTGACATTAACATAAATTTTTACCATTTAAATATTTGCACAGAATATCTCATTTTTGGAAACACATAATTGATGCTAAGCAAGAGTTGCCTGTAATTATAAGAGTAAATTAATAATAAGTTACAGTAACTAAAACTTTAATTTGAGTTGTGATAAAATGTTAATGCCTAGAGTTCTCACTTCTGCGAAGTCTGTGACCGTTTGAATCTCTCTGAAATTTATTTTGGTATGTGATATAAAGTTACACTCATTTAAAATGGTTAAGCTCTAACTCTCCCTAATGTCTTTTGCTGAAGAGGCCATTTATATATATCATGGATTTATGCTGTTTCTTAATCATATTTTCAGTTAATGCACATTTTCTCAACCTTGGCATTACTGACATTTTAGCCTGGATCATTTTTTGTTGTGCATTGTAGGATGTTTTGCAGCTTCCATGGGCTCTACCACTGGAAGCCAATAGCATCCCCCAAGCTGTGATAAGCAAAGATGTCTCCAGACATTGCCAAGTGTGCCCTGAGGCCTCTGTTAATAAGCATTGTCACTGCATCATTTAGGGTCCTGACAGGAAACAGATGGTGCACTTAAATGGCGTAAATGAAGAGTGTAATAAGGGAACTGTCTGTAAAGGTACGGACAGGCATAAGGAAATTCAGTAAGGGGCAATGGAGTACCTCGGGGCTGGTAACAGTGAGGAAGGTTACCATATCTGGGCCTGAAGGGCAAGGGATGGGAGAAACTACAGAACACAGAAAGAGTATAAGACAGGACTACATGGCAGAAGCTGTGCTTTCCGTAAAGTGACAAACTGGCCACTAAAAGTTTGGCAAGGAGATAACTGGGAGAAAAAATGCCCCAACTTGACTCTCCAGTGGTGCCTCCCATTTCTTGAACTTAACCATAAACCAGAGGGAAAGGGAGCCATTGATGCAACGCTTAAAGATCAGTCCCTTGAGGGCCCTAGCAAGATGGAGAAGGGTGAAGAGTAGATCTGGTACAGCAAAGGAAGAATATTTAACACATTTTCATATTAATACTATGTTGATTATTGCCTCTGCTCCAAACTACTGCCATTATTTATAGCTTTATAATACATTTTAATACCTTATAGACAAATTTCACCACCACCAGTTCTCCTCCTTTTCTTCCTCCTCCTCCTTCTTCTTCAAATGCTACCTCCTAGTTATGAAAAATTATTATATAGATTTTCCTAATATTTTTTGCAGTCTTTTCTTCTGGATTCATTTTCTGTCTTCCTAGGATAGAAGGTCTGTTGGTAGTAAATGTTCTATGTATCAGTTAAGATAGGTGAAGCTATGTCACAGTCAGAAAAACCCTGTAAATTTCAATTCCTTAACACAAAGAAAGTTTATTATTTGCCTTGCAAAGTCCAATGTGAATCAGGTGACTCCATGACTGCCACTTCATGTGGAGGTGTTTTTGATAAAAGGCTTATTTGAAAGCACTTCTAGGTTAGCAGATATTTTGTCTCAGCAGTCTGAAGATAAAAGTCTTCTGCTTTGCATTTCTGTTGCTGTTATTGAGAAGCCAGGTAGGAGTGTAATTGTCATTTCTTTGTAGGTGAGCTGTCTTTCCCACTCACAGTACACCCCACCCACCCCCAGTTGCTTTAAAGTCTTTAATTTTAGTGACCTGCAATTTAACTATGATAGATCTGAGTGTGTATTTCATTTAATTATTCCTCTTGGGATACTCTCAGCTTCATGAAGCTGAGGATGTGTGTCTTTCACTTATTTTGGAAATGCATCAGATTTTATTTCTTGAATATTAACTCTTTCTCACTCTATCATATCTTTCTAGATCTTGGATCAAATGTATGTTAGATTTTTCATTATAGTTTCCCTGGGTCCTAGCAGTTCTTTCCATTTTCTGACCATTTATCTCTCTGTACTGCATTCTTGGTGATTTTTTTTTAGGTTTATGTTTTAGTTAATTTATTTTCTATTCAGTTAATGTGTCCTTTGGTTTTCTAATTTGAGTGATAATATTTTTAATTTTTACAACTCTTTTGTTTCTTCTTCAACTTCAACTGGTCATTCACTCCAGATCATAATTTTGATAGAAACTTATATTTCTCTAAGCATTTAAAAAATATATACGTATTTTTTCTTTCCTGATAATTCCAACATCCTTCATCTTTTTTGGGCCAGATTTTGTGTGTGTATGTAAGTGTGTGTGTGTTTCCCTTGCTAACTCTCTGCTTGGGGTGGTTTATTTCATTATGTGTTTTGTGATTTTTTATTGTGATTTCATAATACTTGAAGCTCTATTTATGGAAATTCTTGATGCCTTTTGGAATATCAGCTCGCTTCAGAGTTCTCCATCTGACTTACCACATTGTGGAGGCCATTGACTTTACCTTCCTTCCCAAAGCCCACAAAACCAGATAACAGGAGACAACCAGGGATTGGAAGATGCCCTCAAAATAGCCATCAGCATGTGTCTGGGTTCATGATGTCATGCACTATTCTTTGAATTTTTCTGTAGGTTTGACAATTTTCAAATAAAAAGTTGGGGAAATGCAATTAAATTACTGTAAAAAGATTAAATTGACTCTAGATATCCCTTAACTAAAAAAAATAAAAATAAAAAATGGAGATGGATGTTTTATAGAATAGGAATAATCTACTTTCTTTTCAAAGAAGGAGTTTTGGTAGTTATTAATTCTACTGCTTCTCTTTCTTTAATTCTATCTTTTAACTTGTGATTTCTGCTTTATCTTTTTTTTTTTTTTTCTCTTTTTCTCTTGCTGTTTTGGTAGGGCTTGTTCTTTTTATAAATACTGATTTTAGTTTTTTAATTTATTTTAAAAATAAGTAATCTTACACATTTTTCTCCAAATCAAACTTTGGCTACTTCTTAGAAGTTTTGATAGTATTGTAATGATTTTCATCTTTTCTAAATAGTATTTTATTTATAAATTTTTAAGTGATAAAATCATAATAAAAGTATATGCAAAAAAAAAAAAGTATATGCATTTGGAAACTTTGGTGTATATATAGATAAATATGAAAATGCACATACCATAATATTCTGTATATATGGGTAAATATAAAATATACAAAAATATGAAAATAAACATTAATTATTATTCCAGCCCTTTCTCCATTTGGAGAATTACCATTGACATTTTTATGTATATCCTTCTAGTCTTTTTATCCACAAAACATAAACTTTTATGTTTGTTTTCAATAAAATTGAGATCTCATTAAGGTTTTGTATTCTGATTTACATCATGAGTATTTTTGTATGTCATCATATATTCTTCTAGAAAATGGTATTAATAGCTATATATCTGTCTATCATGTGCATGTATTTTATTAAATCAATCCCCTCTTTTCAGTTATCTAGATTGTTTTAATATTTTTGCTATGATGAATTACATAATAATATATGTCCTTATACATAAATCTTAGTATACACCTAGGATTATTTTCTTAAAACGAATTTCTAGACACAAATTGTCAGACAAAATTAGATTAACATTTTTAAGGCTTTTGATATATAAGATTAAATTGTCCTATAGAAAAGTTGTACAAATCATGCAACCACCAGCTGTCCATGTTAGAATGTGCATTTCATATCCAGGAGAACAGTTTAAAGAAAATCTTTGCCAGCTTGGTTGGTGTCATGTGGTACCATCTTGTGTTGATTTGAATTTGATCTTTAGTACTAGTGATTTTTATTATGTTTTTCTTATGTTTGTTGATTATTGATTTTTCTTTTTATGTCTGTGCCTGTTTTTATGTGCTTTCTTTTGGGGCATTCATGTTTTTCTGGCAAATTTATATGATATTTTATATATAAAGGATGTTAACTCTGTCATTATGTTACAAATATATTAAAGAAATTTTAAAAATTTTGTTAAAATGTGAAGAAATTAAAAATTTTTAAACAACAAAAGTAATCAATTTTAAAATTGTTTCTTCCTTTTTCTTTCCTGCTTGGAGAAATCTCCCCCAGTTTGTGAGGAACTAAATATTCACTAATATCTTCCTCTGTTTCTTTCATATTAATCTTGCATTTAAAGTTTTAATCATTCTGAAATAAATTTTAGTATATATTATAAGGTAGTAATCCAAATTTAGATGTTTCCATACAGTTAATTAATGACATTAATTTCCTCCATTAACTTAAACTCCCACTTTATCATATTGTAAATTATAGTTTTGATAGCCTTCATTGAACAGGATTTAAATAAGAAGGTGCTTTTGAATTTCTAAACTTTAGTAAAAAACTTGTTGTATCCAGAGACTATGGCGTCTGCAATTTCCATATTTTGTCATTTGTTGAGTTTGTCTATTATAACTCAATATTAACTAAAGTTTAGTCAATGTTCAATATAGTCTTACAATGAAGATACATACTATACCTATATAGTTTAAAGACACTACTATTCATTCAATTCTATTTATTTTATTGTTCAACTTATCTATATAATAAATCCAATCTTTCCCTATTAAAGGAAGTTTAATGGTTAAGTTTAATAAACTTTAAAAAATTACTTGGTAAGATTTTTATTTAGGGATAGTATCCAAGGTTCTTTCTACTGTAATGCACCTTATTAGCACATGGCTAGTGTTAATGGTATCCACTAATCAAATTGTAATGAAATGTATACAGTTCTTGTCTCACTGTGATTTCTCTGGGGGCAAAATTCATGCCTTCCTTGACCTTATCCTGGTACGTTATTTGCAAGCAATAAACACTTTTGAAATGCAGTTGAATTTTACCCAAGTTAAACTCAGTGCGATCCTGCAAGAGGAAATTCCTAAAGAGAGTAAAACCCAGAAATAGTAAAGAAAATCATTGTGTCCTTGATGCTAGATTAATGGTCATTGAGTAGCAAATGACAGGCCTTCAGAGATGGTTATGGTCACTGTTTCTTTCCCCAAACACACACAGGTATTCTGTCTACACCCATAAGGTTGCCCTATGAAGAACTCAGTCTTAACAGTGGGTTGAATTTGGTTAGCCTCGGATATGGAATTTCTCTTCCTAGAAAAATAGATGTTCATCAAATCAACTATAGTACTGTTATTGAGGTAACCTTCCCAGAAAACTGTACATTAACCCAGAGGTAGAGCCAAGAGCCTTCTCAACTCCAGACAATAAAGATCACTGCTGATGTCCTCATCTGGGCAAGCCCTCATGGGACTTGAAAGACACACTTCTGCCCCTTCTGTAATAAATTTAAGCATATAATTCTTTTTTAAAATAATTAATTAATTAATTTTTGGCTGTGTTGGGTCTTTGTTGCTGCACACGGGCTTTCTCTAGTTGCAGCGAGCGGGGCTACTCTTCTTTGCGGTGTGCGGGCTTCTCATTGCGGTGGCTTCTCTTGTCGAGGAGCACGGGCTCTAGGCACACGGGCTTCAGTAGTTGTGGCTCGCAGGCTCTAGAGTGCAGGCTCAGTAGTTGTGGTGCATGGGCTTAGTTGCTCCGTGACATGTGGGATCTTCCCAGACCAGGGCTCGAACTCGTGTTCCCTGCATTGGCAGGTGGATTCTTAACCACTGTGCCACCAGGGAAGCTCAGCATATAATTCTTTACCCACATTAGTAACCCCCAATATCCAGCTTCAGCCTTTCTAGATAAGCAGCCATTCTTCTCTGAGGTCCTCCCATGATGCTCTCGGCATGTGGGTGATGTGGGCCACTCCTGCCACCCACCAACTAGCTCCCTTTCCCAGTCTGGGGGAGGGTTTCTTCCTCCACTCCTTTTGTGTCTCCCTTATTTAGGAACTCTCTCTTCTCGCTTCTTCTCTGTGTACTGAACGTCTAGCATTATTACCTCAAGAATTTAGCTTTTATAAGGATAATTAGAAAGATGATCTGGAAGAAATTTTTTTTCAGCTGCCACATAAACCTAAACATCCCTGAAGGCAAGAGAGTAGAAAGGGCTGGTCAAATAGAGAGGGTTGTGTGTGTGTGTTTGTGTGTGTGTGTGTGCACTTGTGCATTGAGAGAGAGAGCGGGAGAGAAAGAGGGAGAGAGAGAATGGGAAACACGAATGAGTATCTCAATGAATTATCTTAAATGTGATAGATTCTCTCAGTTCTTTCTAGAAACAATCTGAATTAGCTCTTTCCAGGCCCATGAGTGCTGCAGACACAGTGAGTTCTCTCTGACGTCCCAGATGGCGGACTTTCAGGGCAGAGCCAGAGAAGCCCAGCTGAGGCTGTGGAAGGTCGAGGAATCTTGTTGGACTGCTGACCAGATTCAGATCCAGACTCTCTCTGCCCTACAGGAAGCCTCCGATTTCCTCTCCCCAGACCTTCCAACTTCATTTCTTGCCTACGTGAGTTTGACCCTTCCTTGCTTTCTTTAATCTTGACTCATTCTCTATTTTTCCTTCCCTCTGTCCTAGGAACCCCAAAGGAAACAAAATGTTGTGCCACGTGTGATTTCAGCCTGCAGATGTATTTGTCTGGCCTGTGCTATGGGGAAGACTTTACAGTTTATGTTTAATTTGGATTAGTGGGAAACACTGGGAAAATTCATGTTAAGAATCTAGATTTCCAACTTCGCTCAAAATTTGGAAGATCTGGCCACATTGGGCCCATATCTGTGGCAAAAATGGGTTGGAGTCCTTGAAAACATTATGCTAAATAAAAGAAACCATTCACGGAAGACCACATATTGTATGATCCCATTTATGTGAAACGTCCAGAAGAGGCAAATCTATAGACACAACCTTAGTCGTTGTCCAGGGCTAGGGGGGTTGGAGGGAAATGGGGAGTGATTTTAAAGGGTACAGGGTTTCTTTGCGAGGATGAAAATATTCTAAAAGCTATTGAGGTAATGTTTGCATAAATCGGTGATTATATTAAAAAATCATTGATTTGTGCACATTAAATACGTGTATTACATACTATATGAATTATATCTCAATACAGGTGTTATTTTTTAAAATGGGCTGGCGCTGGAAAGCATAGACCTTCTTTAGATGGAGTATATGAACTCCAATTTGCCACGTGGTCCTAAATATTCTGTGCTGATTCCACGACCCTAGGGCCCACCTGGTTTCTCTCATTTAGGTTATATCACTGTCCTCTGTTGGCATTTGACTTCTTAGCCTTAGTTTAACATCATGAGCATTTTTATTTTTCTAGTACCTTTCTTATAAGTTCCTTTCTCTCATGAAAATTACCTTCATCTATCCATCTCAGAGCACATCTTCTGTGGTATTGAATACCATAGAAGAATAAAGAAATATGTTTCTTTATTAGTAACAATATTGCTGTAATACTAAACCCTATCAAACCAAACTTAAATACAATCTGGATTCTGGATTTATTAAACAAATACTGTGTACTGTGCCAACAGAAGAATAACAGGAAATGGTTTATAAAGCCAAATCATCTAAGTATTCTTCCCTGAACAGCCCTGCAGTATGAGCAAAGCAAGAGATGCTGCAAGATTGGAAACTGAGCTGGAATAGCTGGCATTTTAAACAGCTTGTTGATGGACTGGCTTGTGAGAAAACCAACATTACATTGAAACTCTTCGGGATACTTTAAATTGGTGGATTATATGGTCGCTTGATTAAGTTTGGGTTATGTAAACAGTGGAGTGTTTAGATTTAGGTTTGGCTGTTGGAGTCCAGGCAGCTGTTTGTACTTAAGTCCAGCAAGAAGCCTTGTTAATCAAAGAACTGACTGAACTTCTTTCTTTCTCCCACCCCCCGCCTGCTGCTTTTTTTGTACCTGTGTTGTTTTTCCTCCTGTCCAAACCCTTTGGGCTCAGGACTGTTGGGAGGCAAGGCAGAGTGTTTTGAATTCTCCTCTGAGGATCAGGAACTTATTTTTTTGATTATGTGGATGTGCCCCACAGATTTCCCTCACTGTGAGGTAATCACTTCATTTATCCAAGTTCTACAAAGACTTTATTATTCTGGTTAGTCCATATTTTTGAAGCTAAGTCATCAGTTTGATGCCTTTGTTGTAAAATGTGGTTTAACAGCTTGTTAGCACATTTATTTTTTTAATGGAACCCAAAGATATTTCATGCATGAACAGCAGTGGATTTAAGAGCCGATGAAAAGCTCGGCGAGCTGTGTGCATTCAGCTCAAAACAATGGTGCGAGGACGTGGTGGAGTGAGGCATGGGTCTGGGAGCAGCAGGGGTGCGGGCTTCTCCAGGAGCTCTAGGTGGTTGTTTTCCTGACAGTGCCTTATAAATAACCAGTGTAGCATGATGCTTGTTGGTTTCAGGTTGTCTGGGATGCACTGGATCATTTGAGTAGTCTGAGCCCATGTGGTTTATCTATCCTCTGAGATGATTCTATGTTATTTTGTCCATAGTGCAAAGGGGAAAGTTGGACTGCTGTTTTCTGTCTTCCGCATGCGGCTTTGTAAAGTTGTCTCAGAACTAATGGGTTGGAACTGAGAGCTATTGTGGACCTGGGTGAGTATCAGAGCCTTTGAAAAGTGAAAGTGGGGAAGCCACAGCTCTTTCCATGGCTTCATCACAAATACAAACTAGGTCATTTTCCCGGGAGGAAGCCAAAAGTGAACATTCTATGTTTGATCAAAGCCAACAATTTCGCTGAGATTTTGATAATTTGGGGGTGAAACAGAGGCACACAATCTCTTTTGCCTAAATCTAGAGCTATCTTTGTACCAGATAAGTGTTGTTGGGGAAACCTCATCAAAGTGAAATTGGTAAAAATGCACTTTCTGATTTAGCTAAAATGTGTTACCTTATCTGTCTCGCCTTTTGCACTACTATGCAGTCAGTGCATAATCAAGACAACAGTAATTTTTTTTCACCATTCAAGTCAGAGCTCATATTCCCTTTTTATTCAAGCAATTTAGAGAGTAAGGAATAGTATTAAGAAGAGAAAGAAGGCAAGTTTCTTATATAAAGGTTCTTAAATTAGGTAATATGTAATGCCAATTTAGTGCTTAGAGTATATATATATATATATATACACACATATATATATATACACATATATACTATATTATATATATTTTATATATATATGGAGAGATACAGAGAGACAGAGGTTGATTTTTTGAAGCACTTGCATGAGGGAAGAAGAAATCGTATGAGAAAAATTACCAGCTACTCTGCCTAGTGATTACCTAATAATGGATGAGATTCATCTTTCCAGTCTGCCCACACCTCCAGTGTGTCTTTGAGGTTGAGAACATGAAATGGAACTCTTGTATGAGGCAATCTTACTTTCCTAAAATAAAGAAAAAAACAACTGTTGTTAATGGCAGTGGTGCTAACTCATACAATGATGACAAGTGCTAGACCTGGAAAGGGACCTTTCATACAAACTGCTCCAAATTTCTGATTTTCTAGGCAAAGAAAATGAAACAAAGTTGCTTAGGCTTCTGTCACTTCCCTTCTGACCTCAATGCATACCCTTTAATTCTGGCTATTCCATAGAAATGGAATCATACAATTGGCCTTTGTGTCTAGCTTCTTTCTCTTAGCATAATGTTTTCAGGGTTCATCCATGTTGTAGTATGTATCTGTATTCATTCCCTTTTATGGCTGGATAATATTCCATTGTATGAATATTACATTTTGTTTATCCATTCATTGGTTGATGGACATTTAGATTGTTTTCACCTTTTGGTATTGTGGATAGTGCTGTTGTAAACATTCATATACAAGCTTTTTTTTGAACATCTGTTTTCAATTCTTTTGAAGTAGAATGGTTGAGTCATATTGATAATTTTATGTTTAACTTATTGATGAACCGCCAAACTGTTTTCACAACATGCACACCATTTTACATTCCCACTGGCAAATGTACGAGGGTTCCAATTCCCCACATTCTCACCAACACTTGCTATTGTCTGTCTTTTTTATTCTAGCTATCCTAATGCGTTGGAAATGGTACATCATTGTGGGTTTGATTTGCATTTTCCTCCTGACTAATAACGTTGAACATCTTTTTCATGCATTATTGGCCATTTGTATATCTTCTTCTCTGAAGAAATGTCTAAAGTCTTTTGCTCACTTTAAAATTAAGTTCTTCGACTTTTTTTGTTATTGTTGAGTTGTAAGAGTTCTTTATATTCTCTGAGTACTATACTCTTATCACACATATTGTTTTAAAATATTTTCTCTAATTCTGTGTCTTTATATTTTCTTGGTAATGTCTTTAGATGCACAAACATTGTTAATTTTGATGAAGTTCAATTTACTTTTTCTTTTTTTGCCTGTGTTTTTGATATCATATCTAAGAAACCATTGCCAAATCCATAGTCTTGAAGATTGACCTTATATTTTCTTTTAAGAGTTTTATAATTTTGCTTTTATATATAGATCTTTGATACACTTTGAGTTAATTTTTGTGTATACTGTGAGGTAAGGAATTTGTTTTTTTGAATTTGGATATCTAGTTGTTCCAGAACTATTTGTTGAAAAGAATATTCTTTCCCCCATTGAATGGTCTTGGCATCCTTGTAGCAAATCAGTTGATCATAGATGTATGGGTTTATTTCTTGAATATTTATTTATTTCTTGAAAATTCCATTCTATTAATCATTGTCTATCCTTACACCAGTACCTAGAAATTCAGTTATGAGTTCCTTTTTATCCTGTTATTTAGAAATTATTTAAAAATTTTTAAATTGAAGGGTTTTACAGGTAATATCTTTATTTTTAAACTATATTTTCTTTCACTTGGTTTAGAGAATGTGGATGTCCATACTATCATTTCATTTTCCTTGAAGTTCATTAACTGTTCCAGGTATGACTGTTGATGCTTGTATCAGTTTTTCCTGGAACATGACATGTCTTTTTTGAACAGCAAATTCACATCTAATTTATTTCAGTCAAGTTTTCTTCTATTATATCTCTGCTTATTTTTTATTTGATTTTTTCCTATTATCTTCTTCAGATAATTCAATTATGTATGTATAATAGACCTCTTGTCTTTCTTCTACTTCTATTAATTTTTTTTTAATTTATTTTATTTTTGGCTGCGTTGGGTCTTTGTTGTTGCACAGGGGCTTTCTCTAGTTGCTGCGAGTGGGGGCTACTCTTCCTGGCAGTGTGCGGGCTTTTCATTGTGGTGACTTCTCTCGTTGCAGAGCATGGGCTCTAAGTGCTCAGGCTTCAGTAGTTGTGGCTTGCAAGGCTCAGTAGTTGTGGTGCATGGGCTTAGTTGCTCTGCAGCATGTGGGATCTTCCCGGACCAAGGATTGAACCTGTCTCCCCTGCATTGGCAGGCGGGTTCCCAACCACTGCACCACCAGGGAAGCCCTAATTTTTAATCTTTGTTCTTTTTCTCTTCATTTAGTGTGATTTTATCAGGTTGTCCTGTACATCCACAGTATTTTAAATTTATTTATTTATTTATTTATGGTTGTGTTGGGTCTTCGTTTCTGTGCGAGGGCTTTCTCTAGTTGTGGCAAGCGGGGACCACTCTTCATCGCGGTGCGCAGGCCTCTCATTATCGCAGCCTCTTTTGTTGCGGAGCACAGGCTCCAGACGCGCAGGCTCAGTAATTGTGGGTCACGGGCCTAGTTGCTCCGCGGCACGTGGGATCCTCCCAGACCAGGGCCCGAACCCGTGTCCCCTGCATTGGCAGGCGGACCCTCAACCACTGCGCCACCAGGGAAGCCCCCACAGTATTTTAAACATTAGGATTTTTTGGCATTGCTTCTTGTCTCAAGTGTGGCTTTCAATATTGTAATGCACATTTTTAAATCTTCATATACACATTAATATATTATATACATTTTAAACATATTTATGAAAACTTTTGAAGTCTTTGTTAAGTCAGACATCTGGACCCTTTTGCATGCAGTTTCTGTTGCCTATTTTTTCCCCTTTTGTTTGGGGTACATACAAAGAAACTTTCCTGTTTCTTTGCATGTTTCATAAGTTTTTGATAAAAACCTGGCATTTTAGATAATATATTTTAACAACTTTGGATATTGATTCCCCGCCAGAGTTTGTTATTGTTTGAGTGTTCATTTATTTAGTGACTTGGCTGGGCAATTTTGGTGAAGTTTTTTCCCCCTACTCCCAGTGTGAAGCCTCTGGTGTTAAAGGTACAGCCTCGGGTATGCACACAGTTACCCTCTGATGACAGATGGTTTTAGGAGGGCTGTTTTCAACTATGTCTCTCTGTTAAGCTAATCTGTTTAAACTATTGTTGTCATGCACCGTTGTTAGGCTCCTCTAATTGCTGAGGGATTGCCATATTGTTTTCAATAATGCCCCAGGGCATAAATTGCACACAGTCTCATTCAATTAATTTTGGGCTCCACTTCAGGAGTATTTTTTAGGCCAGTCTCTGAGGTTGTTCTGACTGCAGGAGGGCTCTTCTTAGCTATTTCCTTGGTTCTCTCTGGTGATCCAGCTGACCTACAGTTTGACCTGTTGCTCTCATGAAGCTATCAGCTTCCCCCGAATTGTCTACTAGTAAAATTTCCACTGTTTTTGAGAGTGACCTTAGGCTTGAATTTTCCCATACTCTCTTTCAAGAAGCTCTCTATTCTTATAGCTTGTCTCTCCCCTGTGGTAACTCTCTGAGCCACTGCTCCAGAGCAGGTAGTGAGAACAGTGTCTTTCTTTTCTGAGTGATTTATCAGTGGCACACTAGGTAGAGCAGTAGCATCTGGTCTTCTCAGCTTGCTTCTCTGGAACCTCCACTCTATGAGTGAACTGGGATGAGAGTGATCAGTGTCCCAGTACTCTCAGTCTGCTGTCCCTGGATACCCTCTATAAGAGCCTATGTCCTATGATTGGTGGCTGAGTTCTATACTCAGGGAGGAGTCAAGGGAAACCCCTGACTCCTTGGCTGAAATCACCTGCAGTTTAGCTTCTGATATGTGAAATTGGGAGGGGATGAGAAATATTGATGGGCTGGCCATCAATATTTCAACATTTCTGAGAGATACTGTAGTTCTTGACTGTGAGCTGGAGTGGAGCTTCAGTCACATTGAACTGGGGGTGGGTAGAAAGGTAGCAGGTCATGGCTCAAGTGCCACAAATTCTCACTGTGCTTATCAGTATTTAGATTTTCTTGAATAAATGTTTTGCCATTTGCTGTATGCCTGTAGGATAATTTCCAAAGAATTTAATTAAAACAATTTTTTTTCACAGTTTCAGTTATATAGAGCTAGGGAGTGGCTCCATTTTCTTTTATTCTATTTCTTTTCTCTTTATCTTCTTTTTGGAAGGCTTTCTTCTTTCTTCCTCTTATTATTTGAGTACCTGTATGTACAATTTGTGCCTTTCTGAATTTTTGAAATTATGTTTATAATCTGCTTGAGTATGGAGATTATTTGTCTGATTCCTTAAATAGTTTCTCTTGGGCTGTGTGTTCTTCCTCTGTCTTTTATTTATATTCCTTTCCTTTTTGTTCTCCACAGTTTCTATTCATAAGTCCATAGCTGGTTCTTTTCTCCTTATTACTTCTCTCTGAAATAGTGAGGCTATTTTCAAGTGTGTTTTGAGGGTGGGCAGGAAGGTAGAAGAGCCTTAAATTTCTATTTAGATTTATTTTCCTGAATATCTCTTCACTGGATCTTTTTTAAAAAATCTTTTGCTGGGGAGCACATCTCAGTTTCTGTGTGGCTCAGAGCAATGTCCATCAAGTCACACTCCCTGTTTGGTAACCTGGGGATAACTTTCTCTTTTCCTTCTTGGCTGGGCCTTACCTCCAAAAGTCTCCCCAGACTCCCAGGATAGGTCATACACAATTAGAAATGGCTATTTCTCCTTCAACTTCACTTCTCCTGCTGTTCTTTGGTTTCAGGTTGGGTCTCTTGAGGGATATTATCTGCCTTTTCCCAGGCCCAGTCCACAGACTTCAATTTCATTGCTAACAAAGAATCACTGGACAAGCCTTTCAATATTGTGCCATAATAAGCAAGAAACCTGTTTCCTGATCAGTGTCTGAGGGATTCTGTGTTCCCCTCACCAATGTTCTGCCTTAAAATCCAAGTATCACTGTTTGGGGGTATATATGCTTTGTAGTTTTCATTTCTGGTAGTGTCCTTTTTCTTATTATATTAAAGATAAAGTAGTTTTTAAAAACATGTTTTATTGTTCCTTGTTTTGAGCATATATCAAGAAGTAAAAATGTCTTTCATCTTCCATATTTAACCAGATATCAATAGATATCACATCTATGTTTATAACTGATATATTTGATCACTTTTCTAACATCTTGTTTGTAGTTTTAAAATTTGCTCTCTTTTCTTGATAGTTCTATACTATCTTTAACAGCTGATTCAGTATTTTGTTTAGTGTTTGAGATCTGTCTTTCTCTTTTGTCTTAGACATTGCTCTTAAGTTGCTTAACACTTTTCTTATTGATCTTAGGTTAATCAGTATTAATTACATCTCTGAAGAGACAAGGCCTCTAGCAATCTTACATTATTATCCTCCTTCCCTTAAGATCTTGCCATGCTTCCCATATTTAATTGCAGTCACCTGTAGTTAACATCTAGATCTATCTTAGAGCAAACCTCACAGACAGCTGTTCTGAGACTGGATTCTACTGTATCTAATATGCTTCTTTAATTAATGATCCCCAACAACTGCACCAGGCTAAATACTCATGACTCTTTGGTTTTTGAGTTAAAAGTTGGAATGCTTCAAAGAAAGTTGTGTTCATGAAATCTGAGTCCTCAGATGCTTCTCGGTACTAAAGAGCAAGGAGTTCAATCTCTATTCATTCAGGGTATATCTAGAAACTTCAGAGACATGCTGCTTTATATCTGGCTGCTTCTTCACAAGGATTCACCTTACAGGCAGTATGTGTTGAATAAATGAATAAAAAATGTTAAATGAATTACCTAGGACATTTAAGTCAATAAGAATTAAGTGCTTACTTCCTGCATTTCTCAGTTCTATAGGACATAATTTTAATTTCCTGCTTATGTTTGCTTATTGTTCTCCATTTTGATACATGGACGTTTTGGTTGCTTTTCTTAATATTGGGTAAAATCGATGAAAACTTTCTGTTTTAGCTAATGGGCTTGAGCTAACTAAGGCAGGTGGACAAGACGGCAGTTGGACATAAATATATATATAATCACCCTTGCAATACTGACCCTGAAAGGGAAATTTAACCTGTTGCAGGAAGCGTTACTGGAGGGGGTGATAACAAGGAAATAGCCCTCGAATCAGAATCAGGTGATTTGCATTGGGGTCCTAAATCTGTTATTTCCTAGCCTTATAGCCTTGGACAAGTTCTTTTATCATGCTATACCTCTGTGTTTAATCTGTAAATTGATAGTAATAATATCTAGTATGCAGAACTATTTTACTTTAATGATTATGTGAGATAATGTATGTAAAAGCCACTGAACTAGAGACAAGTCACTGAATGGTATTTGATTCTGAAACTTAAGGTCTAGGCTCATAACGGCACATATAATTTTCAAAAACTATAATGTAACGCAGTAAGTTTTATTTCTACATCTGTAGTTAATTTTGTGGTGTATAGATGGGTGAACTTTCATCTGCCTAAACATATTAATTTTCCCTTTCCTTTTGACTAATAGAATCTTTATATTATTGATGGTGGAAATGTACCCAGAAAATTCTATGTTTTACAGCCTTACTTGCAGACAAGGGTGAAAATAAAATACAAAATGGTAGCTGGTGGTGAGGATTCTGAAAAAATAGTTGAGTGAGACAACTGACTCTGGATGAAGCAGAAACAGTATATGAAATAGATGAGAACTGGAAGAGAAAATTTTAAATGTCCTGAAAGACCTAAGAAAAATGGATTTTTTGGATATAGACTGCCATAACTAAACTATAATTCAAGTGTGACAGCAAGTACAATTCCATTGTATTTAAGATCTCAGAACATGTATTACTGTTGGGTCACTTAAAGGAGAATATTTTCAACATCAAGCTCAAATCTATTTTATTTATTTTATTTAATTAATTAAAATCACCCACTTAAAGTTTTCTTATTATTGTGATAATTATTTTATTATTGTGTTTTGTTTTTCTTGTAGCTTCTAAATTCCTTTATTATTTTTTGAGAAGAATGTATCTTTATAATATCTTCAAGTTAATGTAAACTTTTAATCATACAGGATATTTGGATATTATAGACTCTCTTTCACGCTCTTCTTTTGTCTTTCTCTCCCCTCTTCTCCTTTTTTTATTCATTCCCTTTTTCTTTCTCCGTTTTTTTTTTAACATCTTTATTGGAGTATAATTGCTTTACAGTGGTGTGTTAGTTTCTGCTTTATAACAAAGTGAATCAGTTATACATATACATATGTTCCCATATCTCTTCCCTCTTGCATCTCCCTCCCTCCCACCCTCCCTATCCCACCCCTCTAGGTGGTCACAAAGCACCGAGCTGATCTCCCTGTGCTATGCAGCTGCTTCCCACTAGCTATCTATTTTACGTTTGGTAGTGTATATATGTCCATGCCACTCTCTCACTTTGTCACAGCTTACCCTTCCCCCTCCCCATATCCTCAAGTGGTGCTGGGAAAACTGGACAGGTACATGTAAAAGTATGAAATTAGAACACTCCCTAACACCATACACAAAAATAAACTCAAAATGGATTAAAGACCTAAATGTAAGGCCAGACACTATCAAACTCTTAGAGGAAAACATAGGCAGAACACTCTATGACATATATCACAGCAAGATCCTTTATGACCCAGCTCCTAGAGAAATGGAAATAAAAGCAAAAATAAACAAATGGGACCTAATGAAACTTAAAAGCTTTTGCACAACAAAGGAAACCATAAACAAGACCAAAAGACAACCCTCAGAATGGGAGAAAATATTGGCAAATGAAGCAACTGACAAAGGATTAATCTCCAAAATTTACAAGCAGCTCATGCAGCTCAATAACAAGAAAACAAACAACCCAATCCAAAAATGGGCAGAAGACCTAAATAGACATTTCTCCAAAGAAGACATACAGATTGTCAACAAACACATAAAAGGATGCTCAACATCATTAATCATTAGAGAAATGCAAATCAAAACTACAATGAGATATCATCTCACACTGGTCAGAATGGCCATCATCAAAAAATCTAGAAACAATAAATGCTGGAGAGGCTGTGGAGAAAAGGGAACCCTCTTGCACTGTTGGTGGGAATGTAAATTGATACAGCCACTATGGAGAACTGTATGGACGTTCCTTAAAAATCTTTCTGTTTTTTAAAAAGAAAATCTTTCTAGATCTGCTCAGATATTTCATCATGTTACCTTTCTTCTTCTCTCCAGGATTGTCCTATAGTTCCTTGGATCCTGTATTCTCTTTCTAGGTCTTCTGGCCCTTAAGTAACTCCCTAAGAAAGGAACATGGAAACTATTTGCTTCCTGAGCCTTTATATGTTCAAAATGTCCTTGTTCTGATCTCACACTCAATTGAGAATAAAATTGGCTGTAGAATTACAGATCAAAAGTCGTTTTGCTTGGGGCTTGAAGGCACCGTTTTTTATTACTCAGGATGTTTATTTCTGTTATGGGTGATCTGGGCATTGTTTCCCACTTAGAAGATTTTAGGATCTTTTTTTCATTGATGTGCTGAAATTTCTTGAAAATATACCTTAGTCAGGTATGTTGTGTGGGGTTTTGCTCATTTGTTTTTCTGGGGGTTTATTGGACTCTCTTAATCTTCAGTTCTTTTCAACCCAGGGGATTTTCCTATTGTTTATTTGAAAATTTCCTTTTACTATTTTCTCTATCTCTATTGGATTCATTTGTTGGCCATTGGACCTCTATATCTCATTTCTTTTCACTCATAACTTTGACTTTTATTTTGCTCTTCATTCTTTGAAATTTTCTCAACCTTATCTTCAACTTCTTCCATTGTTTCTATTTTTAAAAGTCACAATTTTATTCATAAGCATTTTTCTTTGCTTTTGATCATTTCTTCTCCATAGCATTTGTTCTTATCTTATGGCCAAACTATCTATCTATCAATATCAATTCAAGTGTTGTTGATAAATTCTGCTTTGCTCTTATAGTAACATCTGGTCCTCCAGGGTTGTAATTTCTGTGTTTTGTCTTGGTCTTTGTTATTTGTGATGTTGGTTTTCACTTTGTAAAGTGAAAGCCTGGGTTTATGATTCTAGGCTTGGATGTAAGCATCCTCTGTATGCCTCTTGATTGTAGAGACTAAGTTGGAGCATTCTACATCTATCTGTAGGTTATGTTAATTTTGTGGTTCTGTCCTCGTGTGAGGGGACAGCCAGCTCTCAAGCTCCTAACAACCAAAATGCCAGAATAAGTGTGCATGGGAGATTTTTCATCTTGGGCAACAACATCCACAAGAGAAGGTCAAGCTTCCCCCAGGGCATCCATTCAATTTCTACAGAGAACCCGTCCCCTTTATTTCAGTGGGGCTAAATACTGAGTTTTCTTCCTGTGATAGGCTGACAATATGTGCAGCTTTATGCATACAGAATTATAGTAATCATGTTAATTCCTTTGTTTTCAGTATACTTCTTGACCCAAGTACTGATTCTGCACTGGGGTTTCTGTCGGATCCCTTGATGGACTGTCTTCCACTTTCAGGCAGCCCTTTCATAGCCTGTTCTGTACCACTTGCTCCCATCCTAATTTTTAAAAAATTTTGATAAAATACACATGACATAAAATTTACCATCTTAACCATTTAAGAATATACAACTCTGTAGTGTAAAGTGCAGTCACATTGTTGCATAACCAATTTCCAGAACTTTTTCATCTTACAAAACTAAAACTCTATACTCATTAAACAACTCCCCATTTCCCCTCCCCCAACTCCCTAGAAACCACCATTCATTTTCTGTTTCTATGAATTTGATTACTCAAGTTACCTTATATATGTGGAATCATACAATATTTGTCTTTCTGTGACTGGCTTATTGCACTTAGCATAATGTTCTCAAGGTTCATTCATATTGTAGCATGTGTCAGAATTTCCTTCTTTTTAAAGGCTGAATAATATTCCATTGTATGTATATATCACAATTAATATGTTATTCGTCCACTGATGGAGACTTGGGCTGCTTCAACCCTTTAGCTGTTGTAAATAATGCTGCTACAAATATGGGTGTGCAAATATCTCTTTGAGACCTTACTTTTAAATCTTTTGAATATATACCCAGCGGTGGAATTGCTGAATCATATATTAATTCCATTTTTAATTTGTTGAGGGACTGCCATACTCTTCTCTATAGCTGTTGTACCATTTTACGTTCCCATCAACAGTGCACAAGGCTTCTAATTTTTCCACATTCTTGTCAACATTTTTCCTCTCCCTCCCTTCCCCTCCACTTTCTTCCTCACTTTCTTCCCTCTCTCTCCCCATTCTTTCTCTCTCTCTCTTTCTTTCTTGTCCTAATGGGTGTGAAATGATATCTCATTGTGGTTTTGATTTGCATTTCACTGATGATTAGTAATGTTGAGCATCTTTTCATATGCTTGTTAGTCATTTGTATATTATCTTTCAAGAAATGTCTATTCAAGTCCTTTGCCCATTTTATTTTTGTTTTTCAGCTGGAGAGTTCTTTATATATTCTCTATATTACTCCTTTATTAGATACATGATCTGCAAATATTTTCTCCCATTCTGTAAGCTGCCTTTTCATTCTGTTGATCATGCCATTTGATGCACAGAAGTTATAAATTTTGATGTAATCCAATTTATCTATTTTTACTTTTGTTGCCTGTGTTTTTGGTGTCATATCCAAGAAATCATTCCAAATCCAATGTCATAAAGTATTTATCCTGTGTTTTCTTCTAAAACTTTGATAGTTTTAGGCTTTACATTTAGGTTCTTAATCTAATTTAATTTTTGTATATGGTAATTTTGGTATAAGGAAAGGGTCAAACTTTATTCTTTTGCATGTGTATACCTAGTTTTCCCAACACCATTTTTGAAGAGACTGTTCTTTCTCTATTGAATGATCTTGGAGCCCTTATAAAAAATCATTTGACAGATATTGGGTTGGCCAAAAAGTTTGTTCAGGTTTTCTGTAAGATGTTACGGAAAAACCCAAACAAAATTTTTGGCCAACCCGATATATGAGGGTTTATTTCTGAGTTTTCTATGCTATTCCATTGTCTATGTGTGTCTTTGGGACAGTACCACACTGTTTTGATTACTGTAGCTTCTTAATAAGTTTTGAAATCAGGAAATGTGAGACCTCCACTTTGTTCCTCTTTTTCAAGACTATTTTGGCTATTTAGTGTTTTTTGAGATTCCATATGCATTTTGGCATGAATATTCTGTTTCTGCAAAAATGCCATTGGATTTTGATAGGAATTGAATTACATCTGTAGTTGACTTTGGATAGTATTGACATCATAACAATATTACGCCTTCCAATTCATGAACACAGGATGTCTTTACATTTATTTGTGTCTTCTTTCAGCAATGTTTTGTAGTTTTCAGTGTGTAAGTTTTTTACTACCTTGGTTAAGTTGCTCCCATTCTAATTGTCTTAAACTTGTTTTTGTCTGCTTTCCTTCCAGAAATGTGTTGAAATCTATCTTTCAATGACTGCTCCACTCACTCATCTCCATTTCTCCTTATTGTTTTAGATTTGTTCTACATTACATGTCTACAGTCTTATTTCCCTGGAGACTTGGGAGTGATGAGAGGTAAATATGTATACCCAGCCTGCCATCTTATCAGAATATGGTATGGCAGGGTAAGTATCTGTACAGTTGACCCTTGAACAACATGGGTTTGAGCTGTGTGGGTCCACTTATACTCATGGATTTTTTTCCCACTAAATAGATATTCCAACATTACATGATTTCCAACTGGTTGAATCTGTGGATGCAGAACCATGACTGTGGAGGGCTGACTCTAAAGTCATACACAGATTTTTGACTGCATGGAGTGTTGACTCATCTAATCCCCACGTTGTTCAAGGGTCAAGTGAATCCACATATGTCCATACAGAATACATTCATCAGCTAAGTGTGAGATATGTAATGTACATCTATAACTGTAGTATACATATACTAACATACATATACATATACTGTCATATATACATGAGATATATATATATAAATTCATCATTACATATGCCATATATGTATCATATATCATCACATATTTGATGTACATATATATCATACACACATCATCATAAAGTACATGCATCATCAAAGAGTGAGATATATGAGTTCACATATATAGCATGGATGAATCTTGAAAACATCATGTTAAAGGAAAGAAGTCAGTCACAAAACACCACATATTGTATGAGTCCATTTGTATGAAAGTCCAGAATAGGCAAATCAATAAAGACAGAAGGTTGATTAGTTGTGTTGCCAGAGGCTTGTGAAGGGGTTTAGGGAGTGCTTGCCAATGGGCATGGGGTTTCTTTTTTGGAGTGATGAAGTGTTCTAAAATTAGATTGTGCTGATATTTGCACAACTTTGTGAATGTACTAAAAACATTTAATTGTATGCTTTAAATGAATGATTTTTATGGTATGTGAATTATATCTCCAAGCTGTTAAAAGGTAAAATATAGACTTGAGGGAAAATGTAGAGGGATGGGATGAGAGCCAGAGGACAGAGGGTTTATTCTTGGTTAGGAACAGACACAGTTCTTTCACTATAATCAGATAAAAGACATCTCTCAGCCTTATTTTGCATTGCTCCTTTTTTCCTATGAAGACAGTCACTGCTGTTGATTTTAACTACATTTCATTTATATAAAAATATCCTGTGAATCCCACACCATGTAATTTGCTCTTATGCCCTATTTCCCTGAGTGATAACTTCTGCTGGTGGTCATTAGCATTTTGGACATGAAGTACTAGACTCAGTCTCCTAGACGACCATACTCTTTCTCAGTCTACAGACAGATCCCAGGATCTACTTCATTATTTTTTCCATATTTTCTTTCTGCCTGAAATAATTTTGAGACATTCCTGCCCACAGTCTAGGGTGTCCAGCTGCATGGACTTTTAGATGAACCTGTCTTATTTTCTTGGAGCTGCACACATGCTGTTTCCATAGTCTAGAAGCTGGAGGTTAAGATGAGATAGACCTAGGTCTAGAGGCACAACCATTACATCATCTTCCTGAGTTATAAATGTGTCACACAATTACTTTCTAGTCAGTAGGCAGTTGTGAAAACCTGGAAAATTCTAGGTCACTCACTGCATAATCCTCTCTTATTTAAAGAAGGCATTTTAAATATTGCCCAGTCTTTTTTTTTTTTTTTTTTTTTTGTCAACTCCTAGTTTCTGTTTTATTCAGAAATTTGGGGTAAAATACTGTGGAAGGGAAAGGAGATTATTTCCAAAAATGAAAGTTAAATAAAGACTCTATCCGACATGTAAAAGCTGAAATAATTCAACACAACAGACCCATCACTAAGAGAAATGGTGAAGTCTTTAAATGAGAAGGAAAATGATACCAGAAATGGTAGCTGCATAGGTAAATATCTAAGAATTTATTTATTATTAGTGGCCCTCCATTTGCTTTACTCTTGTTACTATAGCACCTGAGTGTTGATGAAGTCAACAATTTTTGTGAAAGAAACACAAATGAGGAACAACCTGGTACAGCCATTGCTATGAAATGAACCTAGATTCACTGCAACAAAACATCAATTATCTTACAAGTTCATTCTGAAGTAATGCTTTCTATTGAAATATTACAGAAAAGTGCACAAATAATAATAATAGTAAATACAGCTCACTGAATTTTCACAAGGAGAGCACACATGTGTAACCAGCACCCAGATCAAGAAACAGAACATTATTAATACTGTAGAAACTCCTCTTACACTTCCTTCTAGGAACTACTTCCTCCCAACCTCTAACACTATAAATTAGTTTTGCCTGTTTTTGAATTTTATATAATTGGATCATACAGTATGAACTTAAAATATGGCTTCTCTCATTCAATCTTATGCTTATAAGATTCATCCATGCTGTCCTGTGTAGCAATTGTTTGTTCATTTTCATTGATGTGTTGTATCCCATGGTACAATTATACAATTTATTTATCTATTCTACTATGATGGGTATTTGGTTATTTTCATATTTTGGCTGTTGTGAATGGTACTTCTATAAATATTCCTATATGTGTCTTTTGATGAACATATGTATGCATTTCTGTTGAACAGAAACTCCTTGCAATGGAGTTGTTAGATAATAGACATATATATGTTCAGCTTTCCTAAATGATTGTACCATGAACCATATCAGCAGTATATAAAATTTACATATATACATAAGGTATATATATATATATATATATATATATATATACATAATATATATATATATATAATTTATGTTTTGCCCCATTCTGTTATTTGCTTTTTCATTTTCTTAATAAAGTCTTTTGACAAGCAGATGTTTTAAATATTAATGCAGTCTCATTTATTAATTTTTCCTTTACTCTTAACATTTCATGAGCCAATATGAGTAAATATTTTGATGTGGTTGCTAAAATAGCTAATGCTATTCAAAGCATCCATACTAATAGCGTTATTACAAAGTGAGTGACAGTCCCACTCCTCTCTATGATGTTTATACCTTACAGAGAGACATTAATTTCTTTTTGAGCAGTACATTGTCTGAGACATTAATTTCTTTTTGAGCAGTACATTGTCTGAAAGGTTTGGAACACCTAGAGTGTGTTCAGGAAAGGACATCCAGGATGCTAATAGATTTTCAAAGCTTGACCTTTGAGAAAGATTTAAAGGATATGGTGACACTTAGGTTGAAAACCCTACACAACAGGTTTGAGGAAGTATTGCTTTGAAAGAAAAATTCATTGTGTTCTTTATCACTGCAAGAGGAAGAACACATCATAAGGGCTGAAAGTGTCAGGGATATCAATTTCAACTTGTCAGGGAGCATTCAGTCTCGTCACAGTTGTCCAATGATAGAAGGTAAATGGAGATGTTTCCACCCAAGAGTAGTGTTAAAAGGGATTCTGGTGTTGGCTGGAAAATGACCTAAAGGAAATTATCATTTCCTGAGCACTGTATCTTCTTAGGTCCTGTCATAGGTTTGGTTTTCCAGGAAGCAGACATTCTGATTGGAAGGGAAGGAAGCAGGAATGGGCAGAGGGAGGAGTCAAGAGTAATGCAGACCCAGCAACAGCCTTGGCCAACCCTTCAGGGAACTCTGGAGCTGGAGAGCCCATTCAGAGTTGTACCAAACTGAACTGAGATGGCCAGGCCTTTATTCCCCCATATTGTTTATTCACTGGGTGTGAGCTGCCCTGAGAAGGACTGTGACCTTGGACAGGGCAGTTTTCTGCAACTGAGGCAATTCCTAAAGGTCCAGAGAGCTGAAGACCCTCTGATGACCACATTCCCAGGAGCTGGACAAGTCTTTCTTTGAAGGGGGACCGCATTATCTACAGCAGTAGGTTATAAATCTTTTCATAAATTTTCTTTTTAGTACATCTTTTTAAATTTATGATCTTCATTGCTTTGTCATATCCATATAGTTTAACTTTATCCTCCCCAAGTATCAACCTGACCACCATTCCAAGAATAGTAGCAATGGCTCCAGAAGCCACCCCCATCTAGTACCTCTCCTTGGGATCAGGAATCTCCCTCAGTGGACTGTTAGGCTGCCCCACGACCATACACATCACCCACCCCAAAATTCCTGGCCATCACTCATCACTGTGGAAGCCCACCTGTGCTGTGGCTCATGAGTAAGGAACTGGGGCTCTGTGTGCTTTTTGTCCAGAAGCAATGTGCAGCCTATTATCTAATTTCATTTGACAAATGATAAGCAACTTTCATGCCCACTGGGATGTGGTCTTCCAGGACCCCCAAGGCTGCTTCCACAAAAAAATGAAATGTCTGTCTACAAAATTCTCTGCTGTTACCTGGAACTCTTATTCCCAGAAGGAGCAAGAGCCAGATGTTGAAAATATTCCTGGAAAATAAGAAAACTAAATATTTAAGTAAAAATTTATTTCATATTTAAGCTGCTATTTCAGGTATCAGGATATGCTTGGATATGACTACTTCTTTATTTACAAAGGGGAATGGGGGAGCTTGGGACATGTGTCCTGAGGCTGAACCTCCAGAGCACACACTAGATCAATTTATAGGTCATTGGTAAGACGAATTGGGAGCTGACAGTAAAAAAATAAGATGTACATATTTTTAACATTACTATTCATTTAAATATTTTGCTTATTTGAATAGTTGTGTGTTATTTAGGGAGAGACTAGATCACAAATAGATGTGCTTTGGTAACAGGTGTTTCACAAGGGCCTGGCAGCCCGTGGGCAGTCAGGTTGTAGGGTGGTACATTTTCCCTGGGGTCTCTTCAGCATGCCCAGGCACTCTGAATCACTGCTACCAAGCTCACCACTAAAAACAGGATTGATCTGTTTTTCTATAAGTTCTATCTGCTTGGCTTGATCATGTTGAGCCTGGCCAGTAGTTTTTGGGGCAGGCATCTCTAGGTTAACCGCTGGGATGTGGTCACCTTAGAACAAACCTGGTGTGAATGCTGTGATCCTCCCCAAACAACCCCCTTCAGGAATGGGGAATTTACTCCTTGGCTGCTGGGATATAACAAAAAAGGTCCCTTAGGTATCTCTCCCAAGGTCTGGTCCCTATCCAAAGGCAGCCTGCATCCAATGACTGATCACTGTGAGGGGAATAAGGGCCCAGACCCCTCACCCTAACAAAAGGGTCACCTCAACTCCTGAGATCCCCAAAGGTTGAGACCTCTGTCAGAGCATCATTGCAGCTCGGTTTCTCCTTCTGTCCAATCCTGCTTCCTTCTCCTCCTTCTACATGTGTGGATCCCAAGAGCTATCCAAAAGTTTCCTAAACGTGAAAACAAAACAATGATGCTTATTTGTAAAGTATCCGAAAACACCCCATCCAGTAGCCTTGGTTTGGTAATGATGCTTTTGTGGCTATAGGCTCGGAAGTAAAACCTTTCTGGCTTCAAATCCTGGTTCTCTCATCTGTTCACTATAGGACTTTGGGAGATAACATCTCATGAGGCGTTAGTTTACTCATCTGTAAAATGGGTATATTATGTGCAACCAACCTCATGGGTGTGCTTTAGATGGGGTCCCACAAAAAGCAGACTGACATGAAGTTTAATGTGTAGGAGGCTATTAGGGAGGAAATTGAAATCTAGGACAGATAAATTCTAATGGGTGGTGGGGGAGATAAAGAGAAAAAGATCCAGATCATGGCATAGTGTCGAAGAAGAACTAGGCCTTGTAAACTTCCAGCACGATGGAGAAAATGTTACAAAGATATGGTCACAGGAAAAGTCAGGAAAAAAACAGATGTGAAAAGTTAATAGATGATTCTATTCCGTGGAGGAAAACATGTATTTTCATTCTTGATTATACTCCATCCACTTCCAAAAATAAGTGGATGTGGCTTATGAATTAGAGCACAGTACGTGGTAAAGACAATTTTTTCTAAGGGAAGAAAATTTCAAGAAGCAAAAGTATAGATATTTCAAGTGCCAGAAATGAAAACTCATTTTATTTCATCTGTTTAATAAAGTATACTATTTTCTGGAAAAAATAAAATTTTTCCTGGGATTTAATCTAAGGAAAAATTTATCATGTGTTATTTTATATCTTCAAGGTGTTAGAAAACATCTACAGCAGAAATATTGTTTGACTGGATGTTTTTATTTACTCTCCATTAAACCTGAGGACATAACATTGCATATTTATTCTCTGAAGGCATTTTTATGTGAATATTAGGAAATATGGTCCATTTACTTTGCTTAAGCTTACATTGCTAACATAACTAAGGGATAATATTTAGAGAATATAGAGCAGTGATTCTCAACCCTGGCTGTATGTTACAGTCATTGGGGATCTTTAAAATCCCTGATGCCCATACCACATCCTGGACCAATTAAATCAGGATTTCTGCTGGGAGACCAGGCATTTTCTTAAAGCTCCCTGGGTGATTCCAGTGTGAAGTCATGGTTGAAAACCACCAATATAAAGGACCTAGTAGTTACTGTGTTCATTAGTCTGCCCTTTTTAAATATCATTTTTTCTCAGTGGAAATTTTGATAAGTGCTGGGCTACAATCAAATAATATACCAATAAATATGTAAAGTGCTAGTATTATGGGAAATTGATTAAATATCTGAAGTCAGCAAAGTGGGCCCAGGAGTGACTAAAACCAATAGGCTGTGTGATAAATTAGTGGGGAATTTAATTATTATTTCTAGGTTTACAAAGAAGTCAATTAATTGCTCATATTTTCAAGGGTCAAAGCCTGTGACCAAGTTGCTTTCCTCAGTAGTTTGCCACAGAACTGCAGGTTGGTGAAGGGTGAAAAAAATTCCATGGGGTTGATGATCTTAAATATCTGGGAACACTAGGCTGATTCAGGAGATGTTCTAGGTTCCAACACTGCAATTCCCCCAAATGACTGGAGACTGGTTGAAGTTCCTAGGAATTCTTCACTAGTGTAAGGTGGTAGCCTTACATCTCATCATAAGATCTAAGACCCAGATGGAAGTGCAAATCTTTCCAAGGGCTTTCATTCTTTTCCCCTGTGGAGGAGAGAGCTCTGAAAGGCTTATAACTTGGCTCCTTTATTTCTGGGCCTTTCTGAGTCATTTTAGGTCCTACAATTCACCTGGGCTGCAAGCCACTACTCTTTTCACCCTTGTACTATTTGGGGTGATGCACAGGAAAGCTCAACTGACAAACAGACTAAAGTTTTGACCCTCAGCCTGCTCCTAGCTCTGAGACCCTAAACAAGTTGCCAAATTTTTGTGAACCCATTTCCTAGTGTTTAATGTAGGGATAATCTATCATCAGAATGTTTAATAAGATGCTATATATTCAAGCAGTTTTATGTAAAATAATTGATGAAATGTTCAACAAACACAATTTAGGGAAAGAAAATCATGGCACCAAATAGGATAACTAGAGTTTTTCTAATCTGTGTTCAACTAAAAACATGATAGTGTTTACTAAAATAGATAGAAGGCTCTGACCAGATCCACCGACTAGAGGATAAAAGGGTGCTTATTTTCCAGTTCTGTGTAACATGGAAGTCACCCTCTACTTGAAATGTGACTAGGCTGAATTATAACGTGCTGTAGGTAAATATACACTGGATTTCAAAGAGTATGGAAATGAGAATGTAAGATATCTTGTTATTCATTTTATGTTGATTGCATGATTTATTTTGGACTCATAGGATTAAATGAAATATACTGTTAAAACTAATTTTACATATCTCTTTTTACTTTTTTAAACAAAATGTAGCTCATAGAAAACTTAAAATTGAATATGTCTCACATTTGTGCCTTGTGTTATACTTCTGTTTGATAGTGCTGTTCTAGGGCTTCATCTTAAATACAATTTAATAGGAAAAATTAAACCTCATAAAAATCACATTTTCTGGAAACCACCTTGTCTTTTGCTTTTTCATACATTTGCCCTGCTGACACTATGATATGGGATTCCATTCTTGGACTTCTTTCATCTTATAACCGTGTTGGTTTAGGGCTATAGAAATTAAACATACTTGAATAGAGACCATCATGGTTCTTTCATAAAATAAAACTCTTCTTTATTGTGAACAATATAACTGATAGATTTTACAAGGCAGATTGTGCTCCAATTTTTTTCTTCTTTCACTGAAGACACTTTTTAAAGACCCTTGATTGCTCTCTGGATCATTTGAGATATTACCTATAATTTATTGGATACTTGAGGGAGAGTGAGTGGTTCTGTGTCTGTGTGGGACTTGGATGACTGCCACCAGGATGGCAACAATCTAATTTTACAAGGGAAAAAATGGCACCAAGTAGAGTACAATAGCTTTCTGGAAGTGGAAGTCTGAAGTGCCTCTGGATCTTGCTGGCAGTGTGGTTTTTTGGTGATAGCTGTATACTCAAGAGCTCCTCAAGGCTATGGAATAATAAAGTCAGATGTCATAGAGAGGCCTGATGCACAGCCACCTTACAAATACCTGGTGGAAACCGCTGTGAAATCATTAGAGTACAATAGTTGGGCTAAAGATCTGAATCATGCTAACTGAAATGTGTGCTTGCTATGTGTCAGCTATGCGCAAATCTGCAAAACTGCTTCTATTTTGGAGCGTGTCCATTGAGAGCCATCAGCTGAAACAATTTGTCTCCACCTGTGGTTTTCCATGATATATCTGTAAAACAATCATGCTGCATGGTCACGTTCAGAGAGGCAGTCAAAAGACCTGTAAGTGTACTTAGAGTCTCGGATCCCACATTTCATATTTTCAAGTAGAACAACTTTGTCCAGTAGAAATATAATGTGAGCCATATGTAATTTAAAATTTTCTCATAGCCACATTAAGAAAAGGGAAAGAAAAAAGTGAAATTGATTTTAATGATATATTTTAGTTAATCTATCTGAAATATTATCATTTTAACATGTAATCGCTATTAAATATTATTCATATATTTTACTTTTTTTTGTACTGTCTTAAATCTGGCGTGTATTTTCCCCTTACAGCACATGTCAATTTAGTCTAGTGATGTTTCAAGTGTGCAATAGTGACATATAGCTAGTGGCTATTGTTTGAACAGTGTAGACCTAGAAGCATCTGTGTGTCCATGAGTGATCTATCTACCCTTTGTATCCCAGGAGGGTCCAGGTTGGCTGCATTTGATGTGGAGCAGGTTGGACCAGTGAGAGGTGCTGAGCCTTGATAAGGGTCTTATGGGCTGAGATACTTCTGGTCATTCTTGAGACAGGGCTTAGGATGACCCGAGGAGCATAGTCTAGTGGCTTTTGCAGAGACCTCTGGACTTCTGGGGAACTGTCTGCACTAATGAGCTCTGGAATAAGGAGTATGCCATGGAGCCAGGGAGAAGATGGGGCATCCTGTGCCATAAAGGGTCAAGTCAGCAGACTTGGATTACCCAAACCCTGCATATTCCAAGGGTCTGCACACTGGCTCTTGACAAGGTCCTAGGAGATAACCTCTGAGTCCCTGGAGTATCCTGCCTGATAAGAATGTCTTTGCATATCTCAGGCTTTGGGCCATGCAGATAGTTTATGCTAGTGATGTGATTTATTGTGAATGGTTTTCATATGCCTGGAGCTTTGGACCATACTGTACCAGTTTGACCTCTTGGGGGCTGGAGTTTGGAGTAGCTAAGTTCAACTCCATGCCTATGTGATTGACCTCCCCGCAAAAAACCATGGACACCAAAGCTTGGGTGAGCTTCCCTGGTTAGCGACATTTCTCACATGTTGCCACACTTCATTGCTGGGAGAATTAAGTGCTGTCCATACGACTCCATTGGGAGAGGACAACTGGAAGCTTGTGACTAGTTTCTTCTGGACTCTGCCCTATGTGCCTTCTTCTTGTGCCTATTTTAATCTGTATTCTTTCACCATAGTAAACCATAACCGTGAGTATAATAGCTTTTCTGAGTTCTGTGAATCTTTCTTGTGAATTTATCAAACAAGAGTGGTTGGGAACCTCTGACACAAACCACTTGAGAGTGATTTGGGGAGAGTGACACCCAAATAGGTACACTGTCTATTATGCATCAACAGTGTTACTGATAAAGGAAAGGGAACACAGAAATAGGAGTGGGAAAATGGGGATAGGATCCGAAAGTCTTTGGTGCATTTATTATGTCAGGCACTTTTCTAGATGCTTTTCATGCAGCCTTTATCTGATTTAATCCTTGCAATAAATCTCTCATGTCTCTCTTGCAGAAGAGAAAATGGATATCCAGGCTCCAACCCCCAAGAGGCCAAACTGATAAAGTGCAGCCCAAAGCTCCAGGCATACAAAAATCTTTCACCATAAATGAATGGTAGCAAGAGATCCCAAGCCCTTGTTCCAGCATACAACAGCAAAGATGTAGCCACGTTCCCGGGGACACATTGGCCATTGCATATGTGGCAGAGTCTGTGGTTTTCCTGCCCACATCCCCTCAACTCATACCGCATTCACTATCATGAGCTCCTAGGCAGGCCGGTGTCTTCCTGCATTTCTAGGCCTGATGGCAGTTTGGCCATGTTTGGACTGCACGTGGGGAGATGAGGCCCTCAAACAATGAGACAAAGTAATTGGTGACTAAATACCTGCCTTTTCTGTCCTCTCTTTGGAGGCATTGGAGGCACAGAGCCTTTCACATGATTGCCAGTGAAATTGAACCCCAGTTGCCCACAGCCGTGTCCACTCCATCACACACCCTTTATTGGCAGTCTTTCTTACCCGTCTACTTCCCCACTCCTTTTCTGTGTGACCTGTGATCCCCTACCAAATCAACTGCCTGAACCAAAATCCTAAACTGAGCATCTGTTTTTGGTGGGGACCCAGACCAAGAAAAGAGATAGGATCATACCTGAATGAGAATATACAAAGCAGAAGGTTTGAAGGACAGTGGCACTATAGTTATGCCCTGTATTCTGTATTTGTAAGTGTTACTTTCTTAGCACACATATAGTCCTTTGTCCCATATTTGAATTAAGTTGAATTACTGTACACAAGTCTAGCATTAAATGTGTACATGCTGCAAGTTGTCATGCATGGTTCTGTATTATAGTGTGTTCTTTGTACTTTAGTTTACCTGGCTAATTCTTCTTGTTTTCCACCCTTAATACCATTAAAGTATGAACCATCATTTGTAAAGCTGAAAGCCGATATTTACTTAATCAAAATTAGACTTCCTAATTCCTATTAAAGGGCAAACCCATTGGGGGAAAAAAATAGAGGATAATGCTCATATTATTTTTCAGAGAATAAACAACCTTGTATAATCCTATTATGAACATTAGCATACATTTCACAGCCCATCTGGCAAACAATAGAGGTCGTGACTCTGTGCATTTGAAATGCTATCCAGGGCATTGTAGTAAGAAAATGGCAAAACCTACAGCTGTGTCAATGGGTCAAAGAGCGGTCATAGGACATTTCTCAGACACCACGGATTACTCAGAGAGACTTTTGTGAAGACAAGCTGTGTGTTAGGAAACATTTTTCACAGCTAAACAGGTCTGAAGGAATGGTTTATGTGATAAGCAGGGGTGGAAGCTGGGGGAGAACCTTAAGAACATTAACCTGTTTTTAGTGATTCGTGGTTAAGTTAAACTGTGACAAAACTCCAGTGTCTTATGAAATGCAAATTGTTATTATAACAGCCTCCTTCAAGGGATGCAGAAAATACAGTATCTGCTTCCAGTTATAGAATTCTTTTTCAGAACTTCAATAGAAGTCACTCAAATGTAATTAGTTTTACTGAGAATTTCTAGCCTGGAAGACTATAAAAGATTTTGGACTTTTTTTCTAGCTCAGGTCCCCTTCCAAGGAGATTTTTTTCAGTAGTAAATACTACAGTGCTCCACAATCCTAGTTTGGTTGAATCTGTGGATGCGCAAGAACCGTGAATATGGGGTGGGCGGGTCCCACTGTAAAGTTGTGTGGACTTTGGACTGGATGGAGGATCAGCACCCTTAACCCCTGCATTTTCAAAGGTCAGCTGTAGTAGCTTATTTTATTGATATATTTTAGAACCCAATAGAAATATTAAAAGTAATGTAGGAATTGAGATCCATTGGACTCAGGATCGCCAGTTTTTCATGTGTATATGTCATACTCCAGTTATATGCACTGGCTTGGTTTCTTTGATTCATTTCCTTTCTCTGCGCCTATCTCCTTCTGGATGAAATATGAAATTCACATGAGGATTGAATATAAGATATGAAATTATATCTCCAAGGATTATTAGTGTTACATAGTATGTTTGGACTGCATTTCCATCTGAGCTAAACATGGAAAAAGATGCCACCTCCATTAAATGCTGTTTTATTAGAGTGAGCATATATAACAGGTATAGTCTATTCTTTAAAATTAATATTTATGGATAGATTGACATTATCATTTAATTACTCACAAACTTTATAAATGTGAAACATTTGTCATTCTAAGCTATTTCTAATTATTTTTCTTCCATGCAGTTTACTTAGCTTGTACCTGAGCTTGAAGGCAACTTTGTCACATTCCTTTCTCTGAACGATAGGGATGAATTGCTGTGAATTTGAAAGGAACTTTAAAACTCTGTATCAAGTCTAACAGAATGATAGTATTCACTGCTTGTCAACATGGTCAGTGCAACAGTGAGTGTGAAATTGATAAACTGTCAAATCCCTGAGCTAATTCTTTCTCTGCAAGTATCATGGACCGAATGCATCTCTCTAAGTGGCCATGCATTTTTAGTAGGATCCACAAATAAGAAGTAACACTTCTTGCCAAAATACTAGAGGATAACAGCCTCCCTCCCCTCGACAGTCTCCCAATACCCTCTCCTTATTCAAGAGAACTTGGAGTCAGAACACAGAAGCCACTATCTTGGTATCATAAAGCATTACGAGTCTACACAAACAGAGCGATTCATGCCTGGCTAACCCCAAGGCTGGCAACAGGAATTTGTAGGGTATCAGAGAAAGTGAAGCCTTCTTAACATGCCATAGATATGGTCATTCTTTTTATCACAAAATGTGAACAACCATACATAGAACATGGAATTTTCTGCAACTTAAAATGTAATACAAGGAAGTAACCAGTCCATGACAAAACTCTAGGAAATGCACAGAAGAAAGTGAGCAATATCCAAGATCCCACTGGAAAAGAAATACTATTGCATCAGAAGAGAAACTAGTTTCATCTGGCAAAATGATTTTTGTTAATTTCTTAATGATGAGGAATATTAGTTAAGATATTGATGTGACAAATACAGGCTTAAATTCAATAGAATGTATAAAGGCTCACATCTAAGGTTCTAATTAGCAGCTGGTTCTTCTCAACACAGAGAATGGAGAACCAGGCTCCCTCTACTTTGCGGCTCTGAATTTCCACAGGGCAGTTGAGGGAAATGGGAAAGAGAGCATGGAAGAGGCACATTTGTTTCTAACTGCCTTGGCCTGGAAATCACTGCCACGTATTTCTCATTGATGAGAATTCATCACGTGGCCATACCCAGCGGCAAGGAAGGGGAGGGATGTGGCCTGCAGCCAGGCAGCCTCCTCCGGGTTACAACTGTGTTCTATGGAAAAGGAGAAATGATAGAAGAGGGTAACTAGCCACTGCCGCAGGAGGAATTGCAAATACCAGAATTTCGTGTGTGATGTCTGTGGGGTTTACCATCCAATGTCAAAAGAACAAGGAAGAAACTGTCCAAATAGATCTCCGCCTACTGAAGTTTTACTTATCCATCAAGACTCACATTTTTTTTTTTTTATAAAATTATTTTTTATTTTTATTTTTGGCTGCGCTGGGTCTTCGTTGCTGCGCTCGTACTTTCTCTAGTTGCAGCGAGTGGTGGCTACTCTTCGTGCGGTGCACGGGCTTCTCATTGCGGTGGCTTCTCTTGTTGCGGAGCACTGGCTCTAGGTGTGCGGGCTTCAGTAGTTGTGGCACGCGGGCTCAGTAGTTATGGCTCGTGGGCTCTAGAGTGCAGGCTCAGTAGTTGTGGCACATGGGCTTAGTTGCTCCACGGCATGTGGGATCTTCCCGGACCAGGGCTCGAACCCATGTCCCCTGCATTGGCAGGCGGATTCTTAATCACTGCACCACCAGGGAAGCCCCAAGACTCACTTTTAAGTGTTCCCTTTTCCATGGAGCCTTCCCTAGCCCCAACAAGTATTTCCCATCCTGCTTGTTGGGGAATAGTGACTGCGTGGGTGCTGTGCATTCCCCACTCAGATTGCCCTCACCAGGCTGTGCCCATCCCCCAGTTGCTGTGAGAACTGGCAGCTAAAGGCTCATTGCTGTTCCCTTCTCTGGAACTGCCCTCAGCCAAATTGAGACACCTTACCTTAGAGGTTACAGGACCTTCCCCTGACCCTGGGAACAGCTGACAGCCAGTGACTGATGGACATGTGAGTAAAAGAGGCCATTCCCAATGCAGGACAAACTCTGCTCTTCAGGTCACACTCCAGAGCTCCCCATGGGCTTAGGTTGAGGCTAAACTCCAGCTCAACTCCTTTCTTGCCCTGTCCTGCTTCTCTCGTTCTCCTTCTCTGAGCACATCCTCCCCCACCCTGCAAGAAACTCTGTGCATTGGAAACCCTGCTTTAGGTTCTGCTTCTCAAGGACCAGGCCTAAGAGCATGAGTCACCTTACTTTCTAAAGTTGAAAGACTGTCTGTAATCTTCGTGCATTCCCTTCTACTGTATTTCATTTTTTCAGGAGTGAAAAAATGGGCCATAACTGCAATTTCATCAAAAAATAAAATACCAGAGTTTTCCTCACATCAGTTAAACTCTTTAATTTACTAAATCTTCCACATTTCAGGACTTTACACTGAGAAGTACCTAGGAGCCTTTTGTCATCCTCCATTGTCAGCAGTAGTTTTTTTTTTCTTCCACATACTAAGCAGGAGGGAGGTGGGCAAATATTTTTACATTTTTAACCATCAGGGAAGCCTCCTTAACCAAAAAATACAAATGAGCCATAGCATCCCATCCATGAGCAATTAGCACAAGGTGAACTGAGGATCAAATGAAATATGGTCCTCAGCAGGAGGTTAGTTCAGTGTCCAGGACATAGCAAAGTGGTCATAACTGTTTGTGTTCTTCTTACTTTCATTCTAAAGTGTTCCCCTATGATTTTGTTGTTTCTGTATAACCCCTGAGATAGGAAAGGAGAGCCATAGTTGGCCCCATTTCTCAGAAGTAAGATTGAAAACATCAGAGTCAGCTTCAAATCATGACTCCCCACAGCAGCAATATGGGATGCCATTGATTTAGTCTGAATGTCCCCCAGTTTGCTACAGGAATCTCTAGAGTGCAGTCAGAAAGGGAACCTCTGTTTGTTTTTTATAACGTTCATTCTTGGCTTATGACAATGAGAACACTTTAGGTTCTGGAATGAATTAATGTTTCATTAATATATTTAATAAGAATCAGACATAACATCATTGGTGTGTTTTAATTAATTCCTGTGGCTATATCTACATGGAACTATTTCTTGAGGTGAAACATTTAGAAACATAGTTTAGAACTACCCTGATTGTGAAGGTTAATGAGTCTTTTGCCTGTCTTCAGACAAAATTCTCATAATTTTCTAGATTAATGTGTAAATGTGGGAGTTCAGTTTCTCACGCAGACATTTAAACATCCCTATAATCTCTCCATCAGCAGGTAAATGGATTTCCCTCTCCTAATCAAATTTTTGCCTATCAAACTATTTCTCTCTGGAAGTAACTCGACTTCTCCATTTTGCAAATCCACATACTTTTCTGTCTTTCCAGCCAAACATTCACCGTGAAAACTTTTCCAAAAACTCTGCAATTATGTTGTTATTTTCTGACTACCCAAAGTGTATCTTGGTTGTGCAGTTTGTTATTGGATTATTCAAGTTATCACTTAATTTCTGTCTATTACCAGTTGACAAACTTATCTAGATCACACTCTTGTTTGAGAATCATACTGCTTGAGGATGTAAATCATGTTTTATATACCGCAGTGTAGCTTTCATTGTGCCTGGCACACAGCAGAGCATACAGAAGATGCTCGATATACGCTTGAATGTGTGAATAAATGCACATCTCATTTTCCTCGATGCCATCATTACTGGGTCTCTGAGATGAAAGGAGGTCAGGAATGTCATACGCTTCTTCAGCTCACTTCCTTGACCCAGTATGACCCAAGGGTGTTGGACAGCCAAGTGTGGAAAGGAATTCTCTCCCTTGCCCCCCTCTTCCAACACATCCTGCCTAGAGTCAGCTTTAGACATTGTTGGCAAGAGGATGTCTGTAATCAGGTAAGATGAAAAGGTCATTCCTACCTTAGAAAAGGTCTGTGATATCTTTCCCTCAACAAGGAGCAAGACCCCATTAAGTGTCCATCAAATCACAGATAGTGTATGGGTATGGAAGAAAAGACACACAATCAGGGCTGTGTGTTGTTACATATGGGAAATGTGAATATTTGATATATTTCTCATGGTTATTTTCTAAGGATGCTACTATAAAGTGTGTACATAACATATTATAATTGGTATAATTCTAAGATGATTAATATATACTTATGTCACTGTCAATGTTTGACGGTAGATTACTGTGGATATTTGGAGTTTTACAGCATAGCACTGAGAACCAGGGAGAGACATTTGCTTCCCTTTATGCTGAGTGTGGAGTTCTATGATTCATGTTTCTTAGACTCACATACTCCTCTAGAAATGTGCTTCATTTGGTCTTGCTTTATGTGTCACCCTGTTTGTGAGGACAACCTTGACATTCAACCTTTCAATTCAAATGAGGGTGAAGAGACTTGAAGAACATGGGCCATGGTGTCAGTCTCCAGCTTTTGCTGGTTTAGTGAATTTTGGGATGTGACTTGATCTCTCTGCTATTCAGTTTCCAAACCTATACAGTGAAGATAGAAGTGTCTACATGTTAAAATTGTTCTGAGCATTAAATGAGATGTGTATAAGCCACTTAGCACAGTGTTGTTTGGAAAAAAATATCCAGTCATTTATCCATTCATTTAACAAATATTTATCATGTACCTACTATGTGTCCGCTTACATTCTAGTAGAAAGAGACAATTTAAATAAAATATACAGTATGTTTTTCATATTCTATGGTGAAGACTAAAACTGGGGAGGGAGGGGATGGGAAATTCTGGAGTGAGATTTTTTGTGAAGGCCTCACTGATAATGTAAATTTGATTAAAAAAATACCTTAATGGGGCAAGGTGTGAAGATAAGGAAAGAGAATAGAGGAAACAACAGATGCAAAGGCCCTGGGGTTGGAGCGTGTTTAATAAGTTTGATGAACTCTCTAAAGGTCAGTTAGCAAGGAGGAGCAAAGATTAGATGTGCAAGGTGATGGGGAGCTTGATCAAGTAGTGTTTTGCAGCCAATTCAAAAGGTGTGAGCACAGTGATATGGAGGGAAACTTCCAGGTCCATATTCTACCACCTGCTAAGACTTTCAATTAGGGTAGAGAGGCATCTTAGACAATCACATGTTTTCCCTCAGCAGGTGGGTTGAGTAAAGCAGTCCATAAATTTTGAAACTTATTATAACTGTTCCCTTGCTCAGAGAAGACACAGTTGCCCAGTTTGGCAATCTTCAAAAGAATTTTATGATTTACTTTCGTTTTTAGTTTTGGGGAAAAAAATGAAATAAGAGGCATTTCTTATCAGCAACAGATGATGTTAGAGGATAATGGGGTAATATATTCAAAGTGCTAAAGAAAATTAACTGTTAACCTTGGATTCTACTTGGACCACAACTCTTATTGAAGATGAGGGTAAAACAGAGACTAACATTCATAAAAACCCACAGGCCTTGCTGAACAGACTTAAAGGATGCATTTTTGGTTAAAAAAAAGCCACATTTGATTAAACATTATTGCTGAGTATATCTGTGAAGGTGTTTTTGGATGAGATTGACATTTGAATCAGTATACTGAGGAAAGCAGATTGCCCTTCCCAATGGGGGTGGGCCTCATCTAATCTGTTGAAGGCATAAATCAAACAATGAGGTTGAGGAAGAGAGAGTTTGCTCTCTTTGCTTGACTGTCTTCAAACCGGGACATTGGTCTTCTGCTGCCTTTGAGCTTGTGCTTGGACTGGAACTATACTCTCAGGTCTCCTGGATCTCCAGCCTGCCAACTGCAGATCTTGGGATTTCTCAGCATCTATAACCATATGAGAACCAATTCTTTATTATCTATCTGTCTATCTATCTATCTATCCATCTATTTTTCTATCTTCCTATTGGTTCTGTTTTTCTGGGGAACCCAGACTAACACAAGGCTAAATTTAAATGTCATCTCCTCTAAGAAGCCTTCTTGTCTTTATTCTCTGGCTCAACCACTTGTTTCTTTCATAGTACTTGTGACAAACAGAAATTATCTCATTTGTCTGTTTTCTTACTCTTTATGTGTCTCCCCAAGTATGATATGCTTCTCAAGGAAGAGAACAAATGAGACCTATTTATTCCCTAAGCCTTGCCCAAAGCCCGATACAAAGTAGGCTCTCAGTAAATATATGTAGAATAAATGAGTTGATCATTAAACAAATGCTTGAGAGATGGGCATTTTGCCTGGGTAATTATACATTTTTCTAGTGGATTGAAATACTGTCTCTATATTTCTGACTTCCAAACCATAATCTTCAGTCTTGAATTTTCATCCCTGGAACTCAAGATTACAACTTCCAAGTGTATTTCACATATGTATTGCAAATATCCAAAACTAAACTCAATTTCTTTTACCCTCCAAATTTCCCCGTTATTACCCAATTTTTTTTTGTTTATAATAGTACAAGCATTCACCAAAGTCACTCAAGCCCAAGACCAGGAAGTCATCATTCATTCATTCATATATTCATTCATTTGTTAATGGAGCAATTCCACACTGGATCACAGCATACATAATGGTGAACAAAACAGACATAATACATGTCCTCATGGAGTTTATTCTATCATCTTTCTCACAATTCTAATTATACTGACTGCCAAGACTTGTATGTTCATTCTGCTTTAAGAATGTCTCTTGAGCTGGTACCTACCTTTCTCTCTTTCACTCCTTTTCTAGATCAAGCTGACATTATCTCTTATCTGAACTTTTGTAACAGCTTTCAAATTTGTTTCCTTGCCTCTAGTCTCATTTCACACAAAATAACACTAAGAATTGTTTTTCCTAAATCAAAAATTTAACTACCTGATGGCCCTACAAAACCTTTCACAACTCACCGTCACTTACAAAAGACAGTTCAAACTCCTTAGCATGGCATGCCATGTCCTTTATGATTCAGCTCAGTCAAGACATTCAGATCTATGAACATAAACTCAAGCCTTTGCATATGTTGTTCCCTTATCCTGGAATCTCCCCTCTGCTTCTACTTATTATCTTGACAAACTCCTTCAATCCTCTTCCTTCTTGCTGAAGCTTTCCTGACTCCTATGACCATCTAGGCAGATGCAAGAGCTTTTGGAACCATATTCTCATAACCCCTTATAGGAATTTATGCCATCAGACTTCATTATGAATGTCAAACATGTTTACAGGTCTGGATTCCTCACTAGTGGGCAACTTCCGAGTGGAGGGCATGGTTTAGACAAACTTCTATCTGTACAGAGCTGACAACACTGGAAATATTACTGAATTTTTGCTTAATAAAGGAATATTGACTGAATGAAGGACATATGTTCAGTCATTTGTCTAAAAGTGATAGTTATCAGTGGCGGAGCTGACCCAAATCTCCAAATTCCCACTCTAGTGTTTTTTCACTAGGCTAAAGCACTTTTGTCATTTATCCAGTGATTGTTTAATTGGTTCAGGGGAGAAGAAAACAATAAGGCATGCCCTGGATTACAGGTTGGTTCAGAATCACCTTGGGTTTTTCTGAATCTATATATGCTTGGCTTAGAAATTCTGAAATATACTCCCTGAAAAAAAAATCACCAATTTTGGGAAAAGAATCACCAAGTGTACTCCCTGAAAAACATCACCAATGCTAACGGAGGAAGTGGGGGGTTGGAGTCAGACAACTGTGAGTTTGAACATCTATTTCTTCATTGATCAGCCTTGTTTATAGATGAGGAAACCAAGGCACAGACTTGTGTCATCTAACTGTTCTGTGCCTCAGTTTCCTCACCTGAAAACAAAGCACCATGTTTTGAAAGTTATTATGGGAATTATACCAGATAAATGACCCTTGACAAAAAATTAGAATATTGCCTGGCACATACTAGGTGTTCTAAAATTTAGTTCCTTTTTCTCATTTTTTTCCCCTTGGGCTTTAATCAGAAATCTAAAGACACCAAAATGGCTTTTCCATTTGTGTGGGGAGAAGATGATCACTCTGCTGATGAATTGTCTGCATTTCACACACACTTTAACAGCCACGGGATGTCTCCACGGAGACTCCTTGTCACTCATTAGCACCATTGCAGGAAAGCTGATAAACCTCACTTCTTACTCAGCCTCTAACATAACTGGGGAAACCTCCATTTTCTTTTATCATCTGAATTCTGACCTTAAAGCTTTCACTCTAACCCAAGTGCTTAATTTATCTTCTGTGAAAAGCAGTCATTTTTCCCTTACATGGAAACTGCCATGCCCTGAGTATTCACAGTGAGACCAAGAAACAGTCCTGCCTGGTTCATCTCAGACACAAGGGAAAAGTCCCTCCACCCTCCCTTTCCATTGCAGGTAGAAGGGGCTTTGATTACAGGGCAGCATATGAAAACCTCAGGCTGCTATTGTACACTCCATGCTGTAAAGGTTTAAAAGTTGACAAAATGCCATGAATGCCATTGTATGAAGTCAACCTCATGTTTGTTTTACCTACTGTACATCACAGTACACTTCCTGATAGCTGAAAGTTTGTGTTGTTTTGACTAAATCTGGACAAATATGCATAAAATGTGTATTCAACAGATATTTCACTTAAAAACAAAGAAAGGTTTGTGTCTTTAGATTGCCCCAGAACCTGAGGGCTACTGAGAATTATAAATAAATTTGGCTTCACAGGCCTGCAGTCATAAATGACATTTCTTTAAATGATGGAAGGGGGGAGAATTGAGTCGTACAGGAACCTTCCGTTTAACTCCCTTCCTCCCAAATATGTCCAAAATTTAAAGAAAACTCCTCTAAATATAACCCTCAGTTGAAAAGGAGCTTTTGATTCCTAGTTATTGGGGAAAAACCTGTTTAACTATTTATACATTGCTTTGTTTTCTTAAAATTGATGCAGAAGGATCATGGGTCCAGCTCCTTTAAAACCCTATGTTTTACCACTCTCCAGTTGATGGGCGCAATCCAGCATGAGGAAATTAGAAACAGCTGGAGTAGACACAATAACTTCTTTTGAAAAGACAGCTCAAAATTACTTGAGAAAAATAGAGATGGCACCAGAACAGCATATCTCAAAATGTGGTTTCTGGACCGGCAGCATCATCATCACCTGGGAACTTGTTCAAAATGCAAATTTTGGGGCCTCACTTGACCTACTGAATTAGAAATTCTGAGAGTAGCACCCAGAAATCTGTGTTTTTGCAGTCCCCAGGGATTCTGATACACATGAAGGGGTGAAACATGAGACCTAGGCCATGGGAAAGAGTAGCAAGAGAGAGGGAAAAGTCAGGATTTTCTCTCTTGAAAAGCCAGAGAGGAGTGATTTGGGGACAGTTCATAATCAAAAGTGACTATGGAAGGTGCTAATCAAATGTTTAACACCTAACACTCCAATGTGCATCTGTGTCTAAGTCTGAAATTTAAAGACAGACTATAAACTCCTAATAAGGACAGTGGAAAATATCAATACAAACCAAACAAAACAAGCCAGAGTTAGAAAAGATGTTGGTCACAGAGTAACAATAATAGTCATGTCACTTGGACTCAGATTTTTTTCTTGTAAGACTAGTCTATACAGTTATTTTCACATTAATAAGCAGGATATGAAATTAAATAAATGTATATAAGGAGATTATTAAAATACACTAATATACACTTTTGCTTCCTGTATGAGAGTAACTTGTAGTAGACAAATGCTCCTGCCCAGAAAAACTGGAAAAGCTATATAAAATACAAAACAAACAAACAAACAAACATGTTTTAAGGTCTCTGAGGGTTGTCTAAGCAGTCAGATCCTGGAAAGAAGGGAGCTCATTGACGGAAGCCTAACTTTTGCATCCAAGTTTTCCCTGAAAGTGAACATACCCATGACCCAGCAATTTCACTCTTATATACATACCTAACAACAATGCATTCACACATGCACCAAGACATGTACAAAGGGTTTCATAAATTTACTATTTGCAAGAACCCCAAGCTGAAAACTACCCAAATGTCCATAAATCACAGAGTGGATGAGTAAATTGTGGTATATTCACACATGAGATGATGAGAATGAATTAATCATAGCTGCAGGCAACAACATGGATGAACCTCACAAATAGAGTGTGATATATCCCACTTACATAAAGTCTGAAATCATGCAAAGGTAAGCTATGGTGTTAGAAGTCAAGATAGTGGTTACCTCTGAGGGCAATGGAAAATAGGAGGAGGAAGGAGCGGTCTTACTGGGTCTGGTCTTGTCCTTGTTGCCAAAGCCTGAACTGTGTGTTTGCTTTGTGGCAATTCATCTTGCTGGACACTTGTGATTTGGGCAGTTTTCCTTATGTAAACAGTTTTATAAAACCTTTTACTTTAAAAGAAATATTAAGAAGAATATTTCTTTTATTGTTTCTCTGTCATCTTCGTTTGGAGTCAGTCCATCAAATGTGTCTATGCCATCCCACAAAGGCACTGTGAATTCTGTGTGAGTAACTGGAGGCAGGAGAATGTTGTCACTAAGAATCTCAGATCAGGGAGTAGACAGCCTTGAAGGTGAATTGCTGGGTGGCTTTTTCCTCATATCTGAATTGAGGTGATCACTACAGTGGCAGAAAACTTGTAGAATTGAGTGAGGGTTAATAAGGGACTCCATCTGAAGTACTTAGCCCATACCTGTGAGTTCCCATGGAGGTGGGGGTGGACTTTTGGTCAAGAATAAAGTTGTGTATCTAAGAGAAATTGAAAATAGCCTTCCTCAGGCCCCTGTCTCTGTGACTGCACCCTTTTTGAGTTACAGAAATATTGTGATTACTCACTTGGCAGAGTGGATATACCTAAGAAATCAAATTAGATCTGTTTTGGGCGAGGCAGGGAAGGAAGAGAGAGAGCGAGAGAAAGTGTTGGGTGAAGAAGAAGGCATGCCACCATGACTGGGAACTCTGGCCTGGAGTCATAGGAGCTTGATAAAAATATCACCTGCGCAAAGCAGGGCAAAAGTGCTAAGAAATCAAAACTCTCTAGGAGAATCCTTCAACCAAAAATTGATGGGAGTTTGTGGATATTCTCTTGTCCCTCGAGCAAGATAATACTGAGACCTGTGTTCTGCACTGTGTCCCAGAGATGCCCAGTGGAATTGAGCTCCAGTTGCCCACAGTGGTAACTGGCCTGACAGCACACCCAAACTGACCACCTTCCCTTCCTGTATCACTTTCCTCTTTTCTGAGGTCATCTTCCAAATAAATTACTTGTACTCAATTACTTGTTCTCATTACCAGTTTCTGAGGGAATCTAAACTCAGACAGTCTTTGCCCTTGCACAACTCACAGTGCACTCACAGTTGTGCCTTTCTGGGAGCTTCTATCAGCCAATGCATTATGGCTGCTTCCTTTGAACACTGTAATTACCACCATGCTGCTGAGGAGGCTACACTGTGCCCCACTGCTCTGAAAAAGACTTCTGTTGGTCCCTTCCCAGGTCCACTGTGCAGCCCCTGCCCCTTGCCTGTACCAGGTGTCAGGAATGGGACAACTGTTCCTCTGCTACCTAGGTCAGTGGCCCCATCTCTTTATTCTTTTTATTTGTACCATGAAGATCTAGTGGAACCAGAAAGAAACAATCTTGCTATCTTCTAGTGACTAAGACCTCCTGCTCTTTCTCCCTGAAACTCTTTGCTTGGCCAAAATCTTCCCATCCACCTGATAGTAGCTCCTGTCACTATTCACCTCTTTTGAGAAGTTTTGTTCCCCCGTCCTCTCCCCTAAAGTTGGACTTCCCCACGCTGAATCTGCATACTCTTATTGCTCCCGCTTCACCAGAGTCTTTATGTTAGTCTATACAGCTAGCCCTTTTGCTTTTGGATCCTGGGCCACACGTGGAATGAGAGAGTTCCCAGGGAATTCTCCCTTGAAGACACTGGGATGTTTCAATACATGACTTAATGCCAAATCTATAATAATCTCTCCAAAAGAAAGAATCTCCTGTGTTCTTAATTTTTCAGGATTTAATTTATTTACTCCTTGTGCAGCATCTTAACACAAACTAGAATGAAGATGATTATAATGATCCACGGTCATGAATAAAAACAATGATCTAAAAGTACTAATTAGACTAATTGGCACCCACAAAAATGCCCCAAATTTTACTTCACCTCTGATCACAGGATTTATCAGGGTGCTTTTTCAGCAGCAACACAATAACTCCTAGAGTCTGACTTCCTCTCTTTCTGCAGCATGCTAATCCAGCACAAAAACACTGGTACAGATGTTGACCAGTGGGGGAGGTAAGGCCAAGAGAGCAATGTCCTGGCATCCTTAGAAGGGAGTCAAGGGACTGTCGTTGAACCTGCACTCCCTGGTGTAAGGAATTTTGTCTCCTAAAAGGTAGGGGAAATTTGCCTGGGGTGGTGTGTGTTGCATTCTCCAGGGATGTTTCTAAGAATCATATTATTACAATAGCTGCTGAGCAAAAGGCTGCGATTCCCAAAGCCGCTTTGAACACAAGTAATAAGAGGCAGAGATGAGATCATCTCCCTAAAGGTCAGCTGCATCCCCAGATGTGCACTTACCTCAGCCCCCACCCGCAGAGAACCAACGAATGGAAAGTGTGGGAACGCATGCCCACATGTCTGTAGCAGATCCAGCACCTGGCCAGGGCTGGAAGCCCGGACTCTCCCCACCCCCTGTTCTCTGCCAAACATTGTTCCGTGTACCTGGCCAGTGCCCGTGTTTTGCAGCCTCAGACACTTAACCACCTTTTCCGAGAGTACCTCACCCACTTTACCTCAGCCCCACCCCATCCCATCCCTTGGCCAGACCTGTAATTACAGGACCTGAAAAGCAGTCTCAGAGATACCACACAGAGCAGGGCAGCCCCCAGCAGGCAGCCAAGTTGTAAGCGTTTCTTTCTGTAACATCCCTTCACTGTGGCCATCCTGCCTCAGCCACTCACTGCCTCCCACAGGGGGCTGTGTCAGCCAGGCCTGCCCCTCACAGTTTTGGGCCCAGAGCAAGAGTAAGACGGAGCCCTCCAGCCCATGGCTGGCATCTTGTCTTCCTCCCCCCTGGCTCTGTCGTCATGTGAGGGACCACAAATATGTATCGACACCCCACCCACTTTACCATCCCCCCTACAAACAGCAGCCCCTTGCCACCCCTTAGTCCTGTATCTGTGCATACCAGTCACCCCTCAGGGGGACGGAACCAAGAAAGAGACCCTGCAGGTTCACATGCAGGCTCAGGTTTATTTGGGCAGGGAATTCCCAGGTCCCACGATGCCTCTCAGGGTGTGGCCTAGAAGGAGGGGTGTAGGCCCCTGGAAGGTACATCTACTTGGCCTGCAGATTCTTTGCCCTGTGGCGAGGGGTGCAGCCAGGGAAAGGCCAGAGTTGAACTCCTTAAGAGGGGGGACCCAGGACGAGGCACCCACCACCTGCTCTAGCTTTGGTACCACCAACTTACCAAGGGGTCTCCTGGTTTCTCATGTCTTCTTTCTTCCACTGAAGTCATTTGTGGGTCATCCAATCAAAGGTGTTCATTGGTCCCATTGTCCTCTGATGGAAACACAGCTTCTCCACTAGGCCATCCACAATCTGAAAACAACCTTCCTTCCAAAACCCTTTTCTTCCCACGCCCGAACACTCTGTGACCAGAAAATGGGATCTTAAAAAGGAAGACCCAGGCAGCAAAGGGACATGCCTGAAGTGGCTGCCATGTCTTCTGAGAATGAGGAGGTCACCTGACATCCCTCAAGTCTTCAGCTTTCCTAGTTCTACTCCACATTGTGAGTGGAATTTGGACAGAGGAGTTTGTGTGGCAAGTCAAAGCCACTTGCCGTAACTGTCTTGCTGGAGGTAATATTTTCCTGTCTTTCCTGACAGTCATGGTGTTGATCCAGTTTCTGCCTTCCTCTCCTGGGCACATCAGTCACCTGGAAGTACAGACTTCCAAGCCTACAGGGATTTGTTCTCTCCTTGCTGACACTTCTGCTGCAAGAGCTGTGAGCCCCTGGCTCTGAAGTCTTTGGCCTCAGGTAGAGAAGAGATCCCCCAGGAAAATGGGCCAAGGCCCATTACGTTTCCACAGTGAGAGCAGCTGTCCTGCCTCATTGTCCTAGGTAATTTCAGTGGTTCCCCATCTCTCCATCCCTTGGAGGAGGGCATTGTTACTGCTCATAGTTTCTCTCCAGAGTAGTCACTACTCCTTAGCCACACTCAGTCAACCCAGGCCACAGACCGTCACTAATTACACACGCTCAGTCCCTCGTGGAACTTCATACATCCAAAATCACAACTCAAGGTGGTGAAACCCAGACCCTTTTTTCTTTTCCTCACCTATCTATTTCTCAACTGAGAGCCTGGGTTACATGCCCAGGGAGAAGAGGCCTGAGACTGAAACTCATCTCTTTTCACCAACACGAAGCCCCCTTGAGCTTGTCTTCATGGACTTCAACTATCATCATGATTAGGCTGCTTTGCGGGGGGAACTGAATTTTCTGGGCTGCAGTCAGCTCTCACTATGTTGTTGGCAGGGACCAGGAAGTTCTGTTGTCCTCTTGTTTCCCATGGGCAGGGATAGCCCACAGGGAACCTCTCAGAACCTCGCTCTGTGTAAGTACCCCCTAGTTCTCACCCAAGTTTCAGCAGCACTGGCCTCAGTTTCCAACCTCAGTAAAGCTCTCTGCCCTCAGGTCTTCTGTCTCCCTTCTCTTGCTTTCCTGGGGAGCACCGGCTCCTGGCTTCTCTCTAAAACTGTCACTGATTGTTGGGGTACTAGCTGAATTCCAAGTACTCTCATTAATGGCCTCTTGGCTATCAATTCTAGACATACATCAAAATGCTTTCATTATGATTAGAAAGTGAAGTCTCCTTTATCTAACCTAAGGAGAAAGGGTGAGATCTGGAAGCATTTCTGAAGCTTTGTCACTAAACGGTACCTGTGGAGCTGAAGCCTGAGGCTCCAGGAGTGCCAGCCCCACCACTCCATGTCTAGGTGAATAACCTCTGTGTGCCTTGGTCTTCCTTTCTGTGGAATGCGGGTAATAAAGCTACATAGCGTAGGCCATGAGATAATGTAATACCCTTAGCCAAGGGCCTGATACATAGTAAGTGTTCAATGCATACTTGATGCATTACTGTCTTTTTTATTATTCAAATTGTTATTACTGAAAGAGAAAATTGCCCTTCATGAAGGAGAATCATGAATCCTCCTATGGGTTCACTTCTCCTTACAGAGAATAATGAGGAGAAGTCTTCATTTAGAATATAATTGTGCCTACAATGCAGAAAACTGGTAATTTAGAAGAATCAACCAAAGGATTTGAGAACCAGTGCTGAAATGGGCTACCACTTCTTAATGCAAGTTGTAATAATGGCTACATTTATGGAGGCTTAGCAGTGACCAGCTGCTCTCATAAAAACTTGATCTGCATCAATTCATTTAATCTACCCAACAACTCTTTGGGGTGGTGCCATCTTTATTCTCACTGAAGAATAAAGGTATTGAAGCACAGAGGAATTAAATATCTTGTCCAAAATCACACAGTTGTAAGACTGAAGGACAAGACTTAAACCCAGGCAGTCTGACTTTATTCTCAGCTACAGATCACAGCCCAGAAGCCAGAGGCTAGACAAATGGAGTGTACTTATCTTCAGATGGAGGCTTCTTTCTACTGTGAGCAGCACTTGGACCAATTACATTATATTTAGGGAAAAGTATTTCTTCCTTAATGTAGAGATAACTTTAGTAACTCTGAGGTATTGGTTTGGGAGATATTTGGTCTTATCCCTGAATGACTAGAAGTAATTCTTATTTGACTTCTCTGATTGGTGGAGAGATTTTGAAGTGACCAGACATGGAATCCCAGTGCCCACCCTAGACTGTCAATCTCCAACCTCACCACCCCCTCCACCTTGCCCTTGACTGAATAACTCACACATTGTAGAATGTCCTGTTGAAGACTGCAGTAAACCACAGATGGCCTGGTATGGGGAGGACAATGAACTCTGGGGCTAGAGCAACCCTGTGAGTTTGGGCTGGAATTTAAATTATTTTGCTTTGAAGAAAGAAGCATTTCCTCTGAGGAGGAAGACAAGTGTATAGGGGATCAATACTAAGAACTTTGCTGGTGTATTTCCTTTGGACTATGGGAATATTACATAAAGAAGACAGTCTAAACTTTTCTGAGTATCCACTAACCAAGCTTGTTAGAGGCCAAGTTATGGAATTTGGTATATACTATGGAGGACCAAAAGCAAAATGTGTGATCTTTGCTTTCATAACTTGATAACATCGTTGGAGAGACAAGGAAAATGGATGGAAGTACATATGGTGTTGGGTCAGAAGACTTGTCACCGAATCCTAGTCATTTAGTCTTCCTGAGCCTCTGTTTTCTTCTCAACAAAATAAAAGGACTTTTGATTAAATAACTTCTTGTATAGTTTAGCTTTGAGGAGAATGATGTAGATGAGAAGCATTTGCAAATTTAACCTTGATGCAAGTATCATTGTTATATTTCATTTATTCATTCAACAAAAATGTGTTGAGTGCCTGATATATGCCAGGCACTCTTCTGAGCACATGATACACACTAGTCAAAAAAGAGATAAACAGCCCTCCCATCAAGAATCTGACATTATAGCTGGGAGAGACAGATGATGAACAATAAGCAGTATAGTAAGTAATTATATGTTTGAAAGTGTCATAAAAATCTATAAGCACAGTAACAGAGATTGAGAGTGTGCAATTTTAAATGTGGGTAGGCTTTACTGAGAAAAATGACATCTGGATGAAGAGCTAAAGAAAGTAAGGTGGTTGCCTGTGTGGATACCTAGGGGAAGAATCTTCCAGAGAGAGGAAACACCAGTGCAAAATCCCTTAGTTGTGGGCTCATCTGGTTAGAGAAAGAGCAGGGAGGTCAGTATACTTGGAACTGAGTAAGCGATGAGGAGACGATAGGGGATGAGATGTGTGGGACTTTGCATGACTTCATAAGGGCTTTAACTTTCTCTCACTGATGAGTGAGGTAGAAGGGGAGAGGCTCTGGAAGGTCTTAAACCCAGTAGTTGTAGCAGGATGATTCTGGTTGCCATTGTTAAAAATAGGCAAGATTAGAAGCAGGGGGACCAGTTAGGAAGCTATTGCAATGGTCCAGGCAAGGGGTAAGGGTGGCACAGGCCAGGGTGGTAACAGTGTAGGTGGGAAAAAGTAGGCAGAAGCTGAATATATTCTGAACATAGGTTCAATGGCATTTTCTGGCTTTCTCCACTTTGGGATAATGCAGTCACTCTGAGGTTAGTCCAAGTCATTAGTACTCATCAAAGAACAAAGGATAACTAGTGGAAGCTGCTTTCTCCAGTGAACACTATTTACTATGAGGTTAGTGTGAGGCCCAGCTCTTCATCTCTTCCTCTATTCCCAGGCTCAGGTGGCCCTTCTATCTCAGAACTCATGCTGTCTATATGCCCAGTTCCTCTCTGTACATCTCATCCATACATGAGTTTGGTGCCAGTCACCATCTCCTTCTCATTTACCCACTGAGTGCCTTCTGCAACAAACTGGGATGTGAGTAATTACATAGATTAATAGATAGATAGATAGATAGATAGATAGATAGATAGATAGATGATAGATAGACAGACAGATAGATAGATAGATGAATAACTCCCAAGTAAGATAAATGTAGATACAGTAGTCTCTGCATTTGTTTATGTGCTTGCTTAGTTAGAAGCGTAATATAAAATAGTGCACCAGGAATTGAGCAAAGGGTCTAGTCTTGGTGGTATTACTTAATAATTGAATAACTGCAAACAAGTCACTTAAATCTCTTGGGCTTCTACTTTCTCCCCTGCAAAATGAAACAAGTGGGAAAGGTGCCCTGCAAGAACCATTTAAGTTTATCCATTGCACTTTCTGCTTCCACCGTGCCTCCTGTGCCTTTGTTATTTCCTTTCATTTCTCCAGGCTGTTCCCCTGTAGCAACTCAGCTTAAGCAATATCTTTTCTCTCCTGATTTCTTCTCATCCTCACCTGCTTCATGAGCTTTCTCCACCGTGTGCCTTTTTTTCCCAGTAGATGGCAGTGTTCAGTTTTGTTTCCCAGTGATAATTCTTTCCCCTACTTGGAGGGACTTGGTCTGCTACCCTTTCTGCAAAGCTTGTGTCCCTTTTTCCCCTAGAGGTGATCACAGAAGAGGAAATAAAGGAAAGAACTGATGAGTGATGAGAGGGCCCCCCTTGAAACATTTGGGGAGGACAAGTAGCCTCCCCTTGCTTCTCAAGCAGGTTTATTTTATTATTCTAAACTATGGGTTAGAGATAAAACAGAAAGTGTTTTCCATATTTCAAAGAATGATTCCAACTCATTTGCTCCTTTGACCCTGTGAGGTTGATAATACAGATCTCATTTATCTCAGCTCTTGAAGTTGTCATAGGATATCTCTGGCTGCCATCGTTAAGAACAGTCAGGGTTAGAAACAGGAAGACCAGATAGGAGGCTCTTGCAGTGGTCTAGGCAAGAGATTGTGGTGGCTATGGGCTGGTGGGAGTGGAAATGGGGAGAAGTGGTGTGGAGATGGGGAGATGTAGACACACTTCAGGCTTGTTACCTTGCGAAACAGTCTCCCCCACCACTGCTGTGCACTAACTTCTGCAAGACTCTCAGTTTCTCTGGGTCTCTGAAGTCCCTCCCTGCTCTAGTACTCTATGAATCCAGGTTAAAAAAAATGATCTACAGTTGTAGCTTTCAAACCATTTGACAAGGGACACACCATTAGCTGGTGATGGAGTGAGAACTAGACACCAGGTCTCTGGAAGGTACTTCTCCTTGCCGCTGACTGAGGATGGTGGGAGAAGGTCTATTTCAGCACTCAAAGTTTCTTTTCTTCCCAGAAGAAATCTTGTGGAGGAAAGCCAATACATTTAACAAATCAAAGCAAGCTGCTCTGGTTGAAGGAGGGTAGAGTCTTGAGCTCTCTCAGCCCCTAAGACTTCAAGGAGCAGGGTAAAACCACTGAGAGAGGAAGCGACAGCCCTGCTAATGGGCCTTTGAAGCTTCATGTGTTCTGCACTGACTTATGCTCATCGAGGAATTCTGGGATCCCTGAGACCAGATTTTCTTCAGCTGCCTTGAGAAGATTTTTCAGGGAGGAGAATATAGTGGAGGTGGGGAGGAATTTTTATCTGGGGTAGCAGAAGCTATCTTGGTGTGGGTTATATTAGGGTGGGTGATGTCACATTCCAATTAAAAAAATACTTTTATGGTTCTTAATTGACAAATGGATCAAGTTCAGATTTATTAGCATAGATAAAGGAGCTTCATAATCTGTCTCCCTTTGACCCCTCAAACCCTGGAGGGTACACTGTGCTCCTGGCATACCATTGAAGATGCCATGCCCCTCAACATTCATACTCATTCTGGAAAATATGGCTCCAGGACTTTCCTTAAACAATACTCCTGGAAAACATTCATAGCATTTTGTGCATAATTCTGTTATAGGCCATATCACAGTGTTTGTCTTCTCACCAGCTTCCTCCCTTGCTTGTGAGTTGCTTGAGAACAGAGACCACGTCTTACCCATCCTTAGCATCAAGCCTAGTGTCTGACCCCAGAGCAGGTCTTCCTATGCTGAATCAGTGGATAGCAGAAGATGTTTGGGGTTGCACTGTACTGTTAGGAGGTGAGAGAATGCCATAAATGAAGAAGCTAAAGGATGATTCAGAAATTTATTACAGAGAACTTAGTCAAATACAGCCACTGTTGCCTCACAAAGAACTATATACGTATATAGTTAACCAAAATGTTTTATGTCAACCAGTTTAGTAACAAAGAGATTACATGGTTTGTTGTCGTTTGAAGATGCCCTTGTCAGAGTTCCTTTACAACCCAATGGGCAAATAGGGCCTCAGTGTAACCCAGAATATAAGGACCCATGAATTTAGCATACATGATAATTCAACCAGCACTGTTTGATGTTACCATCCTTTTTAGAAAAAAAATAATCAAGGTCAAATTAACTGTGAAAACAGGTTTATATAGAAAATCTGACCTATGTAAAGAAAATGAAGTACTTTATTGCACACTAACGGTACCAGTTTGTATACAAATAATAATGCACAAATTTTATTTGCATATTTATATTTACTCACTCATTTGTCTATTTGAAGGTAATGCCTTCAATATTTTATATTGGAGCTTTTTATTGTTTCTCCAATTGTTCCAAATAAATTCCTTTTGCAGTTTACTCTTATGATCATAGATGCTAAGGAGGAAATGACTCGTTGGTTAATGTTATTACAGCTGCTATATTTTCTATCCTTTAGAATTTAGATTTTTTTCACTTACATATTTAAATCAACTATGTCAAATTTTAAAATATCCCCTGCATTATTTGAAAATATTATATTAATTTAGTCCTAAGTAGTATTTCTTTAGATAAGCAATTTAAAAAGTTTTCAATGGTCTTAAATTTGGTGAGATTTTATGATGAAAAGGAAGTGTGGTGTAGGGTTCAGAGCACAGACTCTAGGACCTTGGCTGTCTGGATTCAAATTCCATCTCTGCCCTGTTTCTGCATGTCTCTGAACAAGTGACTTTACCATTTTGTACTTAATTTATCTCATCTGTAAACAGTGGAAATAAATGTACTGACCTACCTCAGCTACTGGGAGCATTAAATGACTTGAGATGTATAAAGGTTATCGTTTGAAAGGGCAAGGAAACGGATTCTCCCTGGAGCCTCGAGAAGAAAGCCACCCTGCCAATACCTCAGCTTCAGCCCAGCAAATCTGTTTTTGGTATTCTGACCCCTAGAACTGTAAGAGAATAAATTTATGTTGTTTTACGTCATTAAATTTGTGGTAATTTGTTACAGCAGCTATAGGAAACTAATACAGATTTTGATAACGTTCACCTAATAAAGGGCAAAATTATTCTGCAAGAACAGATCTACAATATTACCATAAAAATCAGTAGAAAAATACAACTCCTTTTACAAAAATTCAATTTGAAATACATTTTTTAAAATCCCATCAGTTTCTGGTGGATAGAAATCAAATGTTTAAAAACCCAGTAATGTGTATTTTGAAGTTGACATTTTATATTGAAGACATAAGTATAGCATTCCCACATCTTCTGATTACAATAGAATGTTCCATAGGGAAGATGATTAAGTCTTCCCCATTTAATTAAACATAAAATAAAATCTTTGAATCCTTTTTTTTTTTCATCACAGGATTTGGTCTGATGCCTCTGAAAGACTGAATGGTGCTTTACTTTTGTGCATTACTGCAGAATACTTTCTGGTCACTTTTATCTTTCACTGAATAGAATTCATCACCTTGGAAAATGAAACAAAGAAAAAGGAATGAAGGAAGGAGGAAGGGAGGGAAGGGAGGGAGAAGGAAGGAAGGAAGGGAGAAAAAAGAAAGGAAGGAAGGAAGGAAGGAAGAAAGAGAAAGGAAGAAAGGGAACAGTGTTTACAAGTAAGAACAAACTTTACAACCATCATCAACAATTTACAACTCTACCCCAAGATACATGCAGACTTATAATCTTCTTCCATTAAGTCTACAGAAGTTTAAAACACTACAAAGGATATGAAACATTAAAAATAAAAGCCCTCCAAGTGTATGCACATGCATGCACATTCTCCAAGTACACACATGCCCATAACCACTGCTACCATTAAATAATACTCATTCAAAAACTACAGCAGGGGGCATGTGGAATTTATCACCTAACCCCTTTAAGTAAATACTTTCCTTTTCTTCATGCTTTCTGCTGCCTGTGCCTAACCTTGGTTCATGATCTCTGTGTAAAATAGGACAGACTTTTTTTTTGCCAAGATACATAAAAATCACCTTTCTGGTCCCCAATACATGTCAAGGCATCTCAAACTACCTGCAAATAGTTTTCAAGAACGGTTTTGATAATATTGTTTAGTTGGCAACAGTTGTAACCAGTTCATTGGCATTTTCTGATTATCACCTTTTTGCCTGTAGAAATCACCTTCCCAGTATTTGACTGAAGTTGGCACCAACAATCTGCTAGACAGACCTGCTTGTGGAGACAGGGCATCTCTGAGAACAGCTGATCCTTTCCTCAGCGTCCACGCCCCATCAAGGTATTTCAGCAAAATAAAGCATTTTTACAAGGATCAAGGGAAATACTGTATATAAATCAACATGGAGGTTAAAAGCATAATTTTAGATTCATATCTCAGCTCTTGGCAAGTTCATAAAATCCTTCTGAGCCTAATTTTAGCATGTGTAAAATTGGGGAAATACTAGCTACTCTCAAAGAATTAACAAAGACTACAGGAGCTAATGTCCCTATGATCAGTTTTCAACAAAGGGCATAATCTCCATGGCTGAGTAAACCAATCACCAGCAGCAATGACAATGCACAAGGCAAAATTGTCTGGACAGCACTGTATTTCTTATCAGTGAAAAGACAGATGATTCAGATGGGAGGCGTGGGTAGTGGGAAATGTTGCCATCTACATATAAGGCAACTTCCTACTTAGACACAGGCACAAAGTGGAGTGAAAGTATTTCTCATGAAGTCATTGCAAGCTAAGAGTTATACAGAATCCACTGACACTTTTACATACATATGCATCATTACAAAGTGCATCAGTGAACATTTCCCTGGTCCTATGTGTGGTCACAATAGAGAGGGTGACGGTTGAATGTGAGCTGGCTGTCCATTTAGGTCTCTAGTTCCCACGTATTCTCTAATCAGGCAGGTCTGTTTCAAGAGCATTCCGTGCTCATTTCTGAGACTGTGCATTCACTTGGACTGCTTTCCATTTTAGCACACCCTCTTTCTCCTTCCACTCACCAAATGCCCTCCTACTCCTCCTGAGCCCCCTCCTGCCTCCGCCCCTGTCCCCGCCCACATCTCTCTCAGGAACCTCCCATCACTGTTCCTCACGTTGATAAGTCTCTTTCTCTGAACTGCTGCCCAGTCTGGCATTGGATCAGAGTTTGAATAATGCAGATATGAACCTGTCAGGGACCCACTGAGTTGGAGCATAACAGAGCATCTAGTCTAACCCCCTTGTTTTCTAGATAAAGAAGCTGTGCTGCAGAGTGAGGGCACCTTGTCAAAGATCACTCAGAGAGTGAGTGGCCAGGCTAGGACCGGCATCCTGGCTTCTTGACGCATAGTCTACAACGCTTCCCACTTGGCCACTCGGATGCTATGTTGTTCCCTGTGTTTCATATTTCTTGCTGATCTCTCCTCTTGGTTGTATAATCCCCTTTTTCTAATATTTTGATCCTGTCCCTTTCATTGGAGAGTACAGTGAAATATAGCTACTTCTTGACTATTTGCATGTAAATGTGTGTCACACTCAATATAGGTGTTAAATTATTCCTGGTCTTCCTCAATTTGTTGGTATTTGGGGGGAAATGTAGAGAATAGGCTGTCAAATTACATTGTTTTCAAAATTGCAAATTTGTTTCTCCCTTCTTCACGTAATATTTTACAAAAATATGCCTACTTTTACAAACTGTATATCCTGCTGATAATCAAAGTGTGCATGAAGAATATACCTATATCCATAACTTGCATGAAATATACACAAATGCACTGAGTTCCATTAAACATATGCATGTTTAAAATAATCCCTACCTCAAATGCCAACTGAGGGACACTCTAATAAAAACTGACCTAGAATCTTTAAAAATGTCAATGTTATAAAAGACAACAACAACAACAAGAAACTGTTTCAGATGAAAGAAGTATAAAAGCAATATCAATAAAGTGCAATAACCCTGGATTGGGTCATAGAGCAGGAAAAATAATGTATCTATGAAAGATATTTGGACAATTGGCAAAATTTGATTATGAACAGTGGATTTAGATATTAGTGTTGTATTAATGTTAAACTTCCTGACTTTATTAATTGCAGTGTGGTTACAGAAGGGAATAAGACAATGCCTTTTTTCTTAGGAGATATCTGATGAAGTATTTTAAGGTAAAGAGGCATCATGACTATAACCTACTCTCAAATAATTTAGTTAGATAGATAAATAGATGGATAGATACACAGTTGAAAGATGACGTGAGAAAGGGAGACAGAGAGACAAAGAGATGGAGAAAGAGAAAGACAGAGAATAAAAATAATAATGCAAATAGGCTAAAATAAAGAGTTTTTTAAAAGTTAAGTTTACTACCGATCTGTATTCTGATGTGTTCTGTCCCTCCATATGTTCCAGTGGATTCCAGCAGCTCTTGGAGCTCTACATGCCTCATCATTCATGTCCAGCACAAAAGAGAAAGACTTTTGCTCCAGAATTCCACATCTCTCTGCCCTCCGAAAAAGTCCTGTGATTCACTCTGTTTGGCCCATCCTAGTTGCAGTAGTACCTCTGAACCAATCACTGTGACCAGGGAAGGGAATGAACTGATTAGGTCAGCTTCAGTGGTGTTCTCTGATTCTGGAGCTCTGGATGGATAGTTGGGGTCGGCAGAGCCCCCTGAATCCCCAGACCAGAAACAAAAGAGGAAAAAATGAGCTAGGCTGCGTTTTAACTCCTTGCTAAGATACTGTTAAATAGCAATAGGATCCCGAAGTGGAAAAGAAAGCAAAAAGTCAGAAAAGAAAGGGGCATGGAATATTCATAATCCATAACTCAAAGCTACTTTAAGTGCTATAGCCTTCCAAACTGTTGTCAGTCACTGACACCTGGGTGTTAATGAGTTTCTGGTCTTTCTTGGAAAAGTTCTTAAAGACTAAGGAGATGGAGCAGGGGAAGTTCCCTGAACAGAAATGGGAATTTGGAGCCCCTGCCCCCAAAGACAGGCTTTATACATCCCACAATTTTTCCTAAGATATTTTCCTATAACAAACACTACTGAACTAATTGTGTAATCTTCTGTTTTTAAGTGTGATGTTTTCATTATTAAGAATCCAACTCTGTGAAGTTTATCACATAAATCATATATAGAAATAAATAACTGAAGATCTTACATTTCTTAAAGACATTAGGAGTGTTGTCTCTGGACTTTGAAAACTGAAATTATATCTTTTTGGCAATGAGTGGTGGTGGTCTCCTTTACCTAACCCACCTACTTACTGACCAATGGTCATTTAAAGGCAGAGCTATGGCCTCCCAATAAATAAATAGAATTATTATGAATGCCTTCTGCAGTCCTCACCATCCTGTGAAGGAAGGGGAGAGGAAGGAGAAAGGGGGGTTGGAGGAAAGTCCCTAACACTGGAGAATATTCATTCACTGGGGCTTGGAGAGATTTCTTCTATCATCCATTTTGTATTTGCATCATAAACTCTAGGATGGCTCCTCTAAATTAGCTTAGGGAAGGGATAAAGAAAACACAGAAGATTTTGGTTTAATTCTAGGTTTATTGCTGATTAACTATGGGATTTTAGATCATTTTTTTACTTTTCTGAGCTTATGAGTACAGAAATGGCCCTACGTTGATCACATAGATGTTCTGATAAAAAGAAAAAGAAATTCACTGTTGGGAAAGTCAACTTCTATGAAGCTTTGCTTGGAGACCCAATCAAAAGAGCTGCTGCTAACCTGAAGGTCTAAGAATACATCATGATTTTTGTTCCTATATTTAGGAAAAGTCTGATTCTGAGGTTTATTTTGCACAGTCTAGCTCATTCTTGACTGTGCAACAAAATATTCAGGAAGCTACTTAAAATACAGATTCCTGGACCATATTCTAAATTCCTACTAAATCAACACATCTGAAAGTGTGGCCAGGAGGTCTGTACCTTGAAATGATCTCTAGATGATTCTGAACAGCCAGATTTGGTCTAACCCAGTTGAAAAACTGGTATTTGGCATGGAAATCAGAAACCCCAAATTCTATCCTCAATGCCATTTATGACATAATATTGGAAAATGGCCAAGTAATTTGGATCCCTACTTCCTCATCTACAAAACAAAGGGCTTAGACAAGATTATCTCTGTTTCTTTCAGTAATGTTTATTATTTTACGCGTGATCCCTTCAGTTATTCCAAAGAAAGTTGTTGTATGAATTAGAAACATTAATAATAATGTTCTCAATTAAGAATATGCTCCCAGGGACACAAACTCTGATATGAATGTCTGAGTTACTCCATCCACATACATCAGCTGAGTTCTTGTGACCACAGCCCTGTTCTCTTAACAGAGGCTGCCTGGCAACTTTAGTGCTTCCGACCCAATACAAAGAAAGAACCATATACAAAGAAAGACCATACAAATATTTAGGCTCCCACCTCTGGCCTGTGCCCAGGGAGTTTTCGTGGGAAACTCCCATGCTTACAAATTGGGTTAACGTGTGAAACCCCCACTGTATCAGTGGGGGACAGTCAGTAGAATGGAATGCTAGGAGAGATGAGACAAACTGATTGACGTATGTAGGGTATAAATTCTGCTCCAAATATAGGCACCTCGGTGCCTTCTCCTCCCTTCTCTGCCTTATCTTGCATGGCAAAAACTGTTTAGATGAGCTGTATTCCCAGAGCTTATTCACCAGTTGCAGTTGATGGCTCCAGGCCAATTGGTTACGTCTAGCCTCAAGAAATCCCAGGTTTGGGAAAATTCCCTTCAGCTCTATCATGCCAAACACCTTGTTTCCATCCATGTATACCAGGTGATTGAATGAAAAGGGTAAGGGGGATGGAGGAATGACTGCATGCGTGGGAGCTCTTGCCCTGGTCTGCACTATTGAGTCATCAGCATAACGTGCCAAATTACTCAAATAAGTCTGGTCATGTTCACATTCAGCAGTAAGGAGGATACTCTGTATGACTCGCATGAGGACATGAAATGCCAGCGGGATCCATATAATCAACATCCTGCTTGTGCCAAGATGGGTGGGTGGAGTCATGTGCCACATGCAAGGGATTCCTAAATGTTTACTCTGATTTGCTGCCTGGTTATATTTGACTTCTGTGGGTTGGCACAGCAACCATTCTATTTAATTCTGGCCCTTCTAATTGTTGGAGGAACAGTCAGGGGCTTTTATACTAATGTTTAAAAAAAAGCAGTTGTTTGGGGTCATTGTTCCTTCTCCTTTAGAGTAATTGTTGTGGTTAATAGCACAGATTCCAGACAAAGAGGGGTTTGGATTTCAGTTATACTGGTTATACTCCTAAGCTGTGCTTGATTTCTCCATGCCTCTGCCTCCTTCATTTCCATAATGGGGATAATTAACAGCACCTGCTGCATGGGGATTTGGGGAAGATTAAATAAGTTAACATGTGTTGAGTACTTAGTATGACGCCTGGTACATAGTAAGCACTCAATAAATATGATTGGTTTAGAAGCACCCACGATTCATTATTTTGAGCTGTGTATGTGTAGATCTTCCCAAATAACCCAGTTTTTCAAACACTCTTGTGTAGAAATGACTTTTCTACCCAACGGTCATCAACAAAATCTATGACTCATGAAGTCCATTCCGTGCTGTTAACTGGTGAAGCCATTTGACCTTGAGAGTTTCATTTCTGGCCCTGAGCAGAAGTTTTATTGAAAATCTATGACAAAATACCTTTGACTATGTGCCTTTGTGTACCTGAACTACACAGACCTGCAGAAAGGGATTTTAATTCTGTGCTCTTGAACCCATGCTCAATACCCTCTCTCAGGCGAGTGCCTTTCAAATTTAATGTCGACACAAATCACCTGGGATCTTGTTAAAATGCAGCAGGTCTGGGTGGAGCTTGAGATTCTGTGTTCTAACAAGCTACCCGGTATGCAAACGTTGGTCCCATGGAGCACACTTTGAATCCTGAGATTTGGGCTGCTGTGCTGGATCTGACACAGAAAGCCACTGCATTGTTTTGATGGAGGCCAGAGGCACTGGCAGAGTGGCACCAGACCAATGCCTATTTTACAGGTAATTTTATGTTCGTGTAAAGAAGAGGAACTGGGAAAATCTAGGACAGTGATCATCTCAATCCCATCTGTGTATCAGAATCATTTGATGAGCCTTAAAAAGGTATTCTAGAATCCTCACTAACCTAACTGAATACAAAACTTGAGGGAGGACAGTTCAAACATTTTTCAAAACACCCCAGGTGATTGTAATGTGCAGCCAGACATGAGTACCACTGCTCTCAAACAGTGGTTCTCCCACCTTAGCACACCTCAGAATCACCTAGAGGGCTTGTTAAAATAAAGATGGCTGGACCCCACCCCCCAAATTTCTGATTCACCAGATCGGCAGAGCCTGAGAATTTGCATTTCTAACAAGTATGCAGGTGAAACTGATGCTCATATTTTGAGAATCACTGCTCTAGTTTATAGAAAGTACTCCACTCATTCATGCATTCATTCAGTAATTTGACAAATATTTGCAGAGCCCTTTCTATGTGGCATACAACATCCTAGATGCTGGGAATATAATAGATAGTAAGACATGATCCTTAGTAACTTAGGAAGAGAGTGTACAGCTAGTAAGTAGGTAGCACTGGACACATTAAAAAATGCATAGGAGAGGCACTGATCCCAGGAAATGGGAATGTCTGTCCCAAGGGGAAACCTTAAAGACGAGTCAGAATTAACCACAGGGTAAGACCATGTTGGGGGAGAGGGCAGGACAGGAAAGATTATGTCAGGCAGGAGACTGGGTGTGTGTTGAGGGCAGTCCAGAGTGCCTCTGGGCTTAGCAGTGGAGAAGCAGGTGCTGGGCAGGGGAGGGGAAAGGATGGGCAGTGTTTGAGAGACTAGACAGAAAGAAGCCAGATCATGCCGAAATTTGTGTGCCATTCAAACTTGATTCCAGGGGGCCAATGAAGGGTTTTAAGTAGAAAGTGACATGATCAGCATTGCTTATTGAAAATATTATTCTGGCCACAGGGTGGAGGATGGAATGGAATGGAGGTAAGGAGACTGCTTATGTGGAAGAAAATTGAGGCTATTGTCATTTTAAGATGTTTACTTGCAAATCATCTCAGTGTCCTTTTTCCTAGGTAATCAGATGTCCCCCTGGTCATCTCAGTGTGAAGTCTGGAGTAGGCATAGGAAAGTAGAGTGAATACAGTGGATCTTTCTATAATAGTGGGTGAAAAGGGGTGGGGCAGACCATCTACACAAAGGATTTGTGTTTGTGCCAGAGTCAGATGTGAGCAGAAAAGTGAAACTTTACTTTCAATGTAGTACTTACCTGGAAGTTATTTTGAGGAGTTGTTAGCCACTTCAACAAATATTGATATTTAGCAGTATCAATTTAGCAATATCAATTTAGCCCTTCATCCAGTTCTGTAATCTCAGAATCATCTGAACTTGAAAACAGTTGGTCGAGGTGGATGTGTGTTGCAGCTAGTTAGGAATACAGCCCCGTGAATAGGGAAGTTGTCATCTGGGTGGGTGGGCAGTGGGCCATGCTAATGCCAATCTCACTCCATGGGCAGAACTAATGTCCTTTTGGAGCCTCTTCCAAATATAATCAGAGGGATGCAGGGCTGAAGGGGTATTGGAGATCAACCTGTCTTCCTTATTTCACAAAGAAATGAATAGTGTACACTTCCCCTGAAGTGTGGAAAACTACTACGGCACCTGGTCTTTCTTACATTTGTGTGTATTCACAAACTCCCAAAGCACTATATTATTTTGAAATTAGAAATTTCTGAATAGATGGAGGATTCAGAGCTCTTACAGCTAAATGCTAAGGAAATATTTATTGATGTCAGGATACTTTAAATTATGGTCTTCTCTCTCCAAAAATATTTCCCAGCCATCAAATTAGCCACTGAATGAAATCCTTCAGCATTTCGAATCCTTGCTCTACTCCTAATAGCAATGGACTACAAACAGAATTTCAAGCCACTCTGGAGACTGAAAGATTTTCCCCTCTTTTCAACAGTTGGAGGACAGGTGCATTTATTGCTTTATTAATTTATTTATGCTAGACATACTTGATCTGTACATTAGTTTATTTAGGATTCACAGCTGTGTTCTGGGGTAGGTTTTCATCATTCCAATTTTACAGAAGAGAAAATGACATTTGAAGGAGGTATGATGTCCAAGATGACATGGCTGGTATGCAGGGTACTGTGGCCAGGACTGTCTGACATCAAACCTTCTTAGCGAGTTTAGAGTTGAAGGTAAGGAGATCACTCTACTTGGAGAAGATGAGACCTCAATTCAGCAGTCGCTCCGGCCCTTCAGTCGAGAGAGAAGTGCACCCTGGACTGTGGGGAGGAGCTACAACTCGCCACAAGTTTGGTTCTGTTAAGGCAGAACTTTGTTTTGCTTTAAATATCACCCTTGATCTTCATTTTCATCACATGGAATGGCACCTAAAAGGCTACACCCCAGGTGGAGGTGTCCTCTCAGATGGACCTGGAATACCTCCTGAGCTTTCCAGTCACCCTGAAGCAGAGTTTAGCAAAGAGATAATAATTATTATTCCTCTCTAAGCCTTGAATTTGAGTACAGCTCATACAAAAGTGATCTTTTCGCCTTGGAGACACGCAACTTCCTTGCCTGGATTCCACCTTCTCATTTGGCCTGTGGGTTTAAAGCTGTAGTGTGTTGTTTGCCATAATAATTGAGCAGTAGGTGTTTGAATAACCACCCACTTTGTAGTTGCTTATGTATTTATTCCCACTGCATCCAACCCGATGTCATTGGGCAAGCATATGCAATGCATAGTTGGATAACTTTTGAAGCCAGAGCTCAAATGAGTGGAAATTCAGCTATCTTGACTTCTGACACTTCAGATTCCCAAAGTGTTTTTTAGCTCCTTGATAGTCAAAATGTGGCCCATGTACCAGAAGTATTAGTATCACCTGGGAGTTTATTGGAAGCACAGAGATGCAGATTCTCAGACTCCACCACAACATAGTCAGCATGTGCATTTTAACAAGGTCCCTCATAATTTAGGCACACAAGGTTTGAGAATACCAGAGAACTGTTGGGAAGCAGGTTTCTCTTTCTTTCCAGGATGTACAGGCAACAAGAAGGAGCCTTGGCGAGAAGTTTGAAAGACACAGTTCCTTTCAGAGCTTGTTTCCTGTTTGATAACTTACCAAGTCTTTATAACTGGAATGCAAAGTGAGGGTTCAGCCAAGGAACTGGGTGAGAGTTAATGGATCAATCTGCTCTCCCCTGTCAGTGCTTTTACCGCTGACTTCTGGAATGTGTTTGATGAAAAGAAAGTGACTTCTTCAGACAGAAGATACTGATGTAGCCTGCTGAGGTTAGGACCTATAGGAACAATGCACCAATGTTATCAGGACTTTGTTTGCCTCCAACTCCATTCCAAAACTGACAACAGGAGAGAAAGCCTTTTTTAAAGCCCTTGCTGTCAGTTGTCATTATTATAAATAGCCATATGCCCTGCTTCTCCCTGGGGGGATGCGGGCATCATTGTTCATTTCTTATTTGGATTCAGTTTCTTTTCAATAGCTTTTTAAAAGTGGATCTGAGAAATGGAACTAGTAGCAAAGTAACATTTGCTTCCATTTATCTTTCCGAAAGCTTAGATATGTTAAAAGTCAAAATCAGAGAAGGAAGTTCATGCTTCTTTCCTGCCATCAGCTTTGATGGCCCTTTATTAATGAATAATGAACACAGAAGTTAGCTCTATTTCATGTTCTATGTTTACCCCAGGATTTCAGTAAAAAATAAAAGTAAGGAGGATCAAAAGAATCCTAAATCACTGTTGCCTCCATCAACTCACCCATTGGCAGCCTCTCACACCAGCTGATTTTCCAAATAAGCATTTTTTACCTTTCTCATTATGGCTAAGCAAGGTTATTAATACAAACCAATTAACCTGAGGCTGGGTTTCAGAATGTGGCTATAAGGGACAAGACTGACCAATGGTTTATAGGTATATGAGGGTAAACTGAGATCTGCTGGCTCCATCTGAAAGGGGCAATTTTCAAAGAAAAGAAAATCTGGCATCTGTAGTGGCAGATGCAAGCAAGACTTTAAATTTAATAGTGCTACCTTTTTGTTATAAAGATGTATTTTCGGGAGTGGGAAAGCATTTGGGTCAATGAGACCTCTCTACCAGATTCCCCTCCTTTGTTAGTTTCGCAAGCATGACAAGGTGAGTGGAGTCAGTCAATTAGCACACCTGCTTGGGAATTATAAAGATACCTTTTACTCTATTGGCACCAAGAAACTGAGCCAGGCAACAGGCAACACCAACCAGCTAAGGCCAGTGACTTTGGACACGTGGCTTGGAAGGGTGAGCTGATCAGAACTAACAAAAATTCAAGTGTAAATCACTGTCCTGAAGCGATGGAACATCTAGGGTGAAATTTACATGTTGGGGCCCAAAGCGAAAACCACCAGAAAGACTCACTCACCAAGGGACCCTGTTGGCTCTGAGAAGGAATTTCAGACTTTCCCACTAGCTAAGCCCATTAATGTCAAGAGTTTTATTAGATTAACTGGCCTCTGGTAGAATTTTCAAGGCTCATGTTCCACAGCCCTCATTGTCAACAAAAGTTTCTGTTGTGAAAATGGTCTATTTCTATGTTTCTTCAACTCGAAGGTAAACGTGGTTCTCAGAAGAGTGAGGCTGTTGCAAAGGAGTTGACGGCCAGCACCCTGGTGTCAGGTCTTCCATAGCGGATACTCCAACTACGCTTGGGAACACAGACATGCATTTATGCAAAGGAAGGGTTCCACCAGCACACCTAATCACACTCAACCTGGATTCAAAGGGCCTGAGCCATGTCAAAGGAAAATGTTCTATCATAAATCTCCAGAAATGGAAAAGGTCAAAGTCACCCTCGGTAATTAGCCTGCTGAAATACAGTGGCTCTGCTTTTTGTTTAACCTTTTAAGAAAAGGGCTCCGCTCCCACAAGTCTCAACAAGCAGCCTTTTATTAACACATCCTCGACGTGCCTGCCCTTCTTCTTAACCCCTTCCCCCACCTGCAGCCCTGGTAGAACATGTTTTTGGTTTGTTGCTTCAATTCCTTAATTTTGGGTGGATTAGTGTTCCCATCCCAGTACAATCTAAGTGGTCTTAACTGCTTTAAGTTTATGCAACTGTATCACTTTGCAGAGTAAAAGTAAGCTAAATATAGGCCGTAAAGAAAAAGCATCATTTTACCCATCCAGAAAAATCGTCAAGCATATACCAGCAGTTAAAAGAAAAAAAGTCTTGGCCAAGCAGGTTAGCAATAATTATGTTAATTTTGGTTTTTGTACAGAAATGCTCTGTCTAGCACAATAGCTATTATTTGTGTGAGCAATTGAGGGCTAGTCTGAACTGAGATATGATGTCAGGGTCAAACACACCCTGGATTTTGAAGGTTTATTATGAAAAAAATAATGTAAAATATCTCATTAGTAATTTTTATGTTTATTACATGTTGAAATAATAATATTCGTATATATTGGGTTAAATAAAAGGTATGATTAAATTTGATTTCATTTGTTCTTTTTGCTTTTTATAAAGTGGCTATTTGAGAATTTAAAATTACAAGTGTGAATCATCCAACACTGTTGGTGGGAGCATAAATTGGTGCAGCCACTATGGAGACCAGTATGGAGGTTCCTTAAAAAAAATTAAAAACAGAGTCAACAGATGATCCAGAAATCCTCCTCCTGGGAAAACTAATTTGAAAAGATACATGCACCCCAATGTTCATAGTAGCATTATTTACAATAGCCAAGATATGGAATCAACCTAAATGTCCATGAATAGATAAAGATGTTCCATACACACACACACACACACACACACACACACACACACACACATATACACACAATGGAATATTACTCAGCCATAAAAAAGAATGAAATAATGTCATTTGCAGCAACATGGCTGGACCCAGAGATTATCATACTAAATGAAGTAAGTCAGACAGAGAAAGACAAATACCATATGATAATACTTACATGTGGAATCTAAAAAAATGTACAAATGAACTTTTTTACAAAACAGAAACAGACTCACAGACATAGAAAACAAATTTATGGTTACCAAAGGGGAAAGGGGTGAGGGAGGGATAAATTAGGAATTTGGGATTAACAGATACACACTACTATACATAAAATAGATAAACAACAAGGACCTACTGTGTAGCACAGGGAATTATATTCAATATCTTCTAATAACCTATAATGGAAAAGAATCTGAAAAAGAATATATATATATAGATATAAAGAATATATATATTCCTTTTCAGATTTTATATATATATATATATATATATATATATATATATATATATATATATATTCTGAATCACTTTGCTATACACCTGAAGCATTGTAAATCAACTATAATTCAATAAAAAAGATTAAAAAGAATTAAATTTACAAATATGTCTCACATTGTATTTCTGTTGGGCAGTGCTGGTGTAGTAGATCAAATTATCCACATATAGGCGGAGAAAAAGGCCAAAGTGATAGGTTTGATTTGGGCATCACATGATTCGGCATATAATTTTGCCCTATTTTGTATTATTATATATTTTTTATTGTTTCATCTTCCAGTTATACTGGGATCTTCTAGAAGACAAATAAAATGTTTTAAACATTTCTATGACCCATATTATAGCTAGCACAATACTGGGCACATGACAGGGATTCAACCAGTGCTTATTAGTGGAGTACAACTCAATGGCAGGGAAATTTCTAGATGGATAGATTTCTTTTGGGACTGGTCTAAGGGTCAGAATGTAGGTTTGGTGTAGCTACTACATCTCCTGACTGAATATGTCTCACTGTCCTTGAGACCATTTCTGGCCAATGAGTTGTGAGTGAAAGTGACATTGTCACTTCTAAGTTGAGTAATTAAGTTCCAGAGTGATCCATCATACTGATTAATTGTCTTCCATGTAGAGACCGCTCCTGTTAGCTTGGGTCCCTAACAGACCTGCAATAGACACATAGCCTGAGCAACAAATGATCCTTTGTTGCTTTCAGCTACTGGGTTTCAGAATTCTTTGTCATGGCAGCAAGACAGGCTGCTGACTTGCCCCTAACTTGCCATATGTGCTTGCTCCTGCTGACTAAAAGAGCATGGCTCTTTGACTATAGGTTGGTTTTTGAGATGTGGCTCTAGCTTTGTAAACCTTATATTTTACTAATGTTTATTCTTGGTAACCAAAATATAAAAAAAATAAAAAGATCAGTATTACTTATCTCTTAAATCAATGGTGATCTTTGGTAGCAATGTCTGGAGTCAGAAGATCTGCTATTAATTGAATTGAATTAGTGATAGTAATGATAATGAAAAGGAAAAGATCAATGAATTATTTTAATCTAAACTGGATGGAGCTGTAAGTTTCCTTCGGGATAACTGTTCAGTTGGCCAACAATTTAGTTGCTCCCCCTTCCCTGTCAGTGTCCTGTTTGTCTTAGGTTGGCTTCCCTAGAAGCAGAGTCCAAGACAAAAATTCAGCGACATATGATTTACTGAGAGAGTGCTCTGAAGAGAAAGAAAGTAAAGGAAGCAGGATGGGCAGCGGTAGGAGCTGAGCAGAGACATGAACAAGCTTTGATTCAGTTTTTCCATGGGGAGAACAGGGCCATCAATCATACCACAGAAATATTCCCACCCTGTTGTAAGGAAGCTGATCTTTTGTATCCCTGTCAGTCAGTCATTAGCTGTGGGCTGCCCTAGGAAGGGCACGTAGTGTCCTAGGCAAGGTGGCTTCTTGTGGTTCATGGCAATTCTCTAGAGAAGGTGGAATGAGGGGGTAGATGGTGAGCCATTATCAGCCAATGTTCAGTGCAGCTGGGAGGTGAGTGTGCCCACCTAGTAAAGGAGATCTGGTTAGGGCACTCACAGCAACCACCACCCTGTACCAGCTATTCCTCAGTTCATACTCAGATTTTTTCAGGCTCCTGTATCCAATACCTCCATGTCCCTTGCTTTCTAATTTCACAGTTCACTAATCTAAAAATCAAGCATCAACTGCCTTGCCTCTAAAATGAGAGGAGAGACTTGTTGTTTTCTAAAGCCTCTTCTAACTTTGTGAATCTATGTGTTCTTTTAATAGGTCAAGGGGTGGCAAAGGTTTATCATTTCCTGATAATAAATGACTTTTGTAGAGAGAATGTAAACCCAAATGAGTAATTCTCAAGGTTTCAGGGCATCCAAACAGGTCAGGAGAGAGTTAGGGTGTGGAACCTGGTCAGTGCTGCTCGTCGCACTGTGTGATTTGCCACCTAGGCTGATTTTCTAGAGGGCTGACCTTGTCAGATACCTATGCACCATCTGCTCTCTTCTTGGTGCTGCTGTACTGAGTCCAGAACTTAAGGAAACCTGGTACTGTTAGGGATCAGGGGAGGGGATGTCAGAGGATGAAGCCAGTTCTGTTCTGCGGCCCTTGGCATGGGTAGTAGCAGGAACCTTATCAGTCTGCATCAGACCCCTCTGCTTATTTCTCTCTGCTTCCTTTTGATCAGTTACCCTTGTCTTTCCATTCTTCCCTTTACCTCCTTTCTCTTCTTCCAAAAAGAGGGGGAAAAAATGAACAAACATAACAAAACAGAAAGAGAGTTATAGATACAGACAACAAACAGGTGGTTGCTAGAAGGGAGGTGGGTGGGGGAGGAAAGAAATAGGTGAGGGAAATTAAGAGGTACAAACTTCCAGTTGCAAAATAAATGCGTTACTGGTATGAAATGTAATAATTTTTTAAAGAAGCCAAACTTGTGGAAATAGAGTAGAATTGTCATTGCCCAAGGCTGGGGTGAGAGAAATGGGGGGAGGGGAAGCACTGCGATGATTGAAACCTACTGTGCCATCCCTTCTCTAAACAGTGACTTCCAAACGGTGGGGCACTGTCTAAATTGCTCAGTACCTGCCAAATGCAGACATACTTGAAGTAAATTGCTGACTAACTGGCTTAGAAAGGACGTATCCAGCACACTACATCATCAGGATGAACTGTACTGTAGTGGCTGGGGGACTGGATTCTGGAATCAGACAGCTGGATTTAGATCTAGACCCTACCATTTATTATGATCTATGTGATCTTGAGCAAGTTACTTAACCTCTGTGTGTCTTTAGTTTCCTGAAAATTTCCCATGAGTTTTGAATCTTCAAATGTAATGGGTACATATTGTCCCAAACAAAAATGATATAATAATCAACAATAAGATAAATCATTGGGAAGTTATTAAAACACAAATATAAGGAAAGACTTTCATGGGTATCTAGACAGAAAAAGCAATCACTAATTGGGGAGATGTCAGATCATTTAAAAAAATCTACACAGAAAATGCTCAGTGCCAGAAGATAGTAGAACAAAGTCCACAGGATTCTGAGAAAAAAATGTGAGCTGAGAATTATAGGAAGTTGTCCTTCAAGTATAAAGTCAACACAGGAACATTTTCAAATAGGCAATAATTCATATAATAGAACACCCAAGAGCCCTTCTTGAAAAAAGACCACCTATTGGATTATTTAATTCAGTCAATAAATCAAAGAATCAATATTTAAAAAATTAGAAATGGAGCAGCCACAATAAAAGATACGTGGTGATGAGCACTGGTGCTATTTAAATATAAAATAAAACTAAACAACTATTGAAATTACTGTTGCAGAACAGACTATAAAACTCAAACATAAAAAACAATGTACATAATAACATTAAGAATGCTAGCTTCCACATTTTTTCACAAAGGAGAGTCAATAGATACTATCTAACATAATGTTTTTCACATTGTTTCTTTAGAGAAATAATTTAGGAACTGATCCATTTTGTAAAGAAACATTATTTTCTGAAGTTAAATAGTTCCTTAGCTTTGTTTTTCTTCATTTTTTAATCAAGAAAAATTACAGTTAAAGCTTTTATTTCAAAATGCCATCATAACATGATCCCATTTTCCTATCTATTGATTGATTTACCAATCTGATGCCCTCCTTCCTCCCTGCCTTCCTTCTTCGGTCCCTCCCATTTCTCCATCCATCCATCCATCCATCCATCCATCCATCCTTCAGCCTGTAGACATATGTAGGAAGATGCCTATGATGAAGATCTTCAAATGTTAGTAACCATTGTTTCTGGGTGAAATAATAAGTAATTTAAAAATTTCTTTGTTATTTTGTTTTTATTACTTGAATGAATTACTACAGATGTGTACCATTTTTACAAAAACAATAAAGATCACTTTCAAGGAGAATGATGAAGGATATATGTACTAATATTGTTAAGTAAAAATGAGCACAGCACAAACCCATTTGTGTAAAACAATGGATATAAATGTATATAGATGACTAGACATTTTCCAGAAGGATTCATAATTAACAGACAATGGTAGTTCATAAGAAGAGGTGGCAGGATATAATGAGAGGGAGACTTCTTTCTTTTCTTTTCCCCAAACTCCATAACAAACTTACATTGTAATAATGATGGAAAATAAATACTAAAAGAAAAAACAAGCAGCTAAAGGCCATCGTTGGACTGGCATCAGAAGACTACTGACAAGTCTATTAGTTCATTTCCTTGCATAATCCTCAAACCTTCATAATCAGTAGATTCTGCCAACCCTTACTCCAGAGATAACAAGAAAGTCAACAGCCAAGCAATAGCACTATTTCCAGGACATTCCCTTTCTTTGTTGGCCTTATTAAATCTCTTTGGTCTCAAAATCAGGTTCTTGTTTGTATTATTGCCTCATAGAAGGCATGGCTTTGCTTCTCATTTCTTAAAATAGTTCAGGCCAGTCACATGTAGGAAATACGTAGACTAAAGGAAGTCTGGAAACAGGGACCTAGCAGAACAAATGCAATGATAAATAGCAATGGACACTTTGATACTAAGGAGCAGTGAGGACTGCAATGAACCGAGGCACATCCTGTCTAGAGGGGGCAAGCCCACTCAGCTGTGACCACTTTTCACTATGTTGGAATGTGGCACAGTGTGGCAAGATCCTCTGGGGAAGCTAGAAATGGAGATTTATAAATGGAACTTTCAAGTTTTAAAATGTTGTTAAATGAATCCAAATAAAAAAAGAAACAGATACTGTGAACACCACCCAAAACAGGCTTGGACTGTGGGCTGCCATTTTTACTTCTGCTGTAGCAGATGTGTGTGCTTGATTGAAGCATTTGAGCTTGATTTGCACTTCTGTGGGAACTGTTGCTGGGTACCCTAGCTCATTGTATATAGATGTGCCTTGCGGCTGAGTAGGCATTAAATTATGTGGCCCTAGAAAAAGATGTTTCCACCCTTTCCTCCTCTTAGCACACTGGAAACCTTCAAGAAATGGAGGGCAAATTAGTGTCCACAGAGGAGGTGACATTGTCACCTGTGGGTCAGGATCACAGAATTTCTCAGGCTCCTTGGATGGAAGCAGGGCTGAACTTCGATTGCAGTAAACAACTCCCAACAGTGTCTAGTTTGGGAATCCAACCAAAAGAAACTCCGTCTATTCTTGCTTTCTGTGGATTTGACACAGCCCAAGGACAAATGTGGCTGGTCTGGACTGACTTTGGCTTTGAAATCTGAGCTTTTAGACTCAGACCAGAAAAGTAATGATGAGGTAGGGTAAGAAGTGGAGATGGAAAAGGCATGATCCCTTTGAGTTGCACAAAATAAAGAGGCCCACATCTGCTTGAGAACATGCAGATAAATCAGGCACTAATATAACCACAGCCATAGGTTGCAGTGAAATCAAAGGCAGCGATCAGAGTGCAGGGCAGCTACAACAACAAACTCATCTCCTGTATGTCCTTGGTTTCACAACTTCATGGTTCTGTTCTCTACCTGATGCTATGGCTCTCCCATGAATGGACATGAATGACGGCTACTGTTTCCTTTCTTTTCCAGATGCCCCTCTTTGTTTCCTGCTAGGCCAGCTCTATACTGAGGAATCAATTATTCAGCCTCTCCTTTTTACTTCCTTCCAGATAGATAAGAACCTTAGCATTAAAATGTAGGTGCATAGCTTTTAATATTAGTTGGAATTTTAGCTTCTACTGGCCTACTTGTACTGCCAAAGATGTAGCTTCTGCAGCTACTCTGATTTATTGCATTCTCTTTCGTAAAAAATGTCTTGGACATAGCAAGCAAGGCATCAGCATACAAGGCAACATGCATCTTGCCAAGATCTTACAATCTTACAATCTTATTACAAGATAAAGCCCAGGACACCCCCTGCTGAAGGATGTTCTTTAAGATGGCCCAAAAGGCTAACAGCAACTTGATTAATAATCCCATCTGTTTCACTCCTTGAACTTGTTTCCAGGGAAAATGTGCCTTTGATCACTAGGTGCTGACGAGGGTATAACCTGGCTCGAGGTGTTTCCCTGGAGTGAAATATGCAGCACTTCTCAACTCTCAATTCCATTTAATTTATTGTTTGTTTTTGCTCAAGAAGAGGCTGTTTTTACAGCTGAACAGATTTGGAAGCTGGTTTGGGGTGTTTCATTTCCTTACATGAAAGGTTATAACACAGGGGATGGCAACCAGCTGTTTTCACCTTCACTAAAGAGTAAATGAGCCTCTACTGCAGCAAAAAGGATTTGGGTTAGTTGTAAGAAGGAACTTCCTTAGAGAGTTACCACCTAGGGCTGAGACTCTGGTCTGGAGGGCTCTTAAAGAGTATGCTGTTGTTTCTCTCAGGGATGGATTATGTGAGACCAAGATTAACAGGATTAGACTCAGCTGAACAACTTGCTTCTGTTCCTTCCACTACTGTATCTCTATAAATGATAACCATTAACCAGGCTGGGCCTTTGTGGATAGTTGAGTGACTGGGAGTAAGAAAATTTGAGGGTATTTTTTTGAGTCTTGGAAAAAGTGTTGTTCCTTTGCATCTGATTTTCAAGTAAATGCCACAGCAGTGATGGGCTGGAGTCAGCTAGTGGCTCCCAAGACAGTCAGTTGTTGAATGTTTAGGATTTCTTTCTTTTCTTTTCTTTTTATTTTAGCAAGTCAATGTTAAACACAGCTGTTCTTAAAAATTAAATTAGGTAAATTTACAATTAAATAAGTTGTATTAAAAACAAAGTTACAAAATACATATAACTCACCACTTCATAATTATTTACTACATTTAAATTTTATACTTGTTCTTGAGGTTATTTCTATCTATTGTATCTGTATGGTAGAAATGATATACAATGGTGCAATACTGCACATCTCTCCCCAACTGCACATTTAGCAACATTGCATTGGCAGTTTGAAATCTGTCATGGTGGGAGTATTTACACTATGGAACTTGGCAGACTGTATAAATCAGGTTTTTCCCAGAGCCAAGTGTTTAATATTTATTAGCACACATACACAGAAGAAAGAAGAAGACAGAGGACAGAGAAGAAAGATAATTGGGGTGGAGGGAGAGGGGGAGCGAGAGGGAGAAAAGAAGATGAAGAAGAAGATGGAGAAGGAAGGAGAGGGGGAGAGAGACTATTATACTTTCTCAATATTTTATATTGCCTTAATATTGTCACAAGTCTTTTAAAAGTCAGTTTATTACCAAAGAAAAGCCATTTTTGAAAAAGAAAGCACTCAGAATTTCTTAGTCCAAAACTCCCTTTATTTTACCTTGAACTAAACTAGCACAAGTAAAATGACTCGGTGGTAACACTTATACATCAGACCCTCCTCCACTTCATCACTCACCATCTAAGCCACTACTGCTTAACAGAAAGATAACATGGGCCACATATGCAATTTTAAATTTTCTAGTAATTAAATTCATAATAAAGTCAAAAGAAACAGGAGATATTAATTTTAGTCATACATTTTATTTCACTCGATTTTTCCAAAAATTATCATTTCAGCATAAAACAAATATAAAAATATTAGTGAGAAGTTTTACATTTTTTGGTAATATATCTTTGAAATTTGGTGTGTAGTTTATACTTACAGCACATCTCAATCAGACTAGCCACATTTCAACTGTTCCATAGCACATGCGGCTCGTGGCTACCACGTTGGACAGTGCGGGTCTATTCAGGGATGCAAAGGCTGGTCAGTGACTGTTGCTGATGTAGATGCTCATGCTCCCAGTGTGCACAGACTGTGTATATAGAGGTTTATCTTATGTTAGTGCTAGATGGACCCTGAAGTTCAGCTCATCCCACTCTTAAACTGTAGATGCAGGATGAATGAATTTCACAGAGTTGTTAACTTGTCCTAGTTTACACATCAGTATGCTCAGTGTTTTTAACTAGACCTTAGACCTTGGTTTCTGAATCGTGCAGTGCTTATAGATTTCCGACTATTATATCCCTAAGGTTCCATCATCTACCAGCTAAATGACTTTGGGCCAATTAGCCAACCTCTCTGTGCCTCAAGTTCCTCATATGTAAAATTAAAAAAAAATAGTATTTACCTCCTTGGGGTGTTCATATATCTAGATGTTCATTTAAGATACATTATAGAATACTTAGAATAAAGTTTGGTGTCTAATAACTGTACAATAAATGTTTGCTCATATTGTCATAATATTATAAAATGAACATTTAATGGTTTGAGTAAAGAGAATACTGGTATAGGAAATAAAGGGACTGTTATTGGACAGTTCTTAATCTGGAAATGCTAAGTTGATTTATAATTACTTGTATAATCAGTTGTATAAGAATGTATATGTATCAGATTGTCATTTGTTGAATGTTTAGATAATAATTTTGCTTTTTGTTTAAAAGGGAAATGTATTTTCTGCTTCTGAGTGTCACTATTCTTACTAAGGTTGTAAGTTTTTATGTATTTTTAAGAAGAGTTAATACTGATGTATAATGATGTCAATTTATTTTTTTTTTTTTTGCAGTTTGAAATTCCGAAAGATTCCAGAAGTAGGCTTCCACCTAGTCTCTCCATCCCACCTCCCAAATTCTCTTGAAACACAGCATAAAAAGAGAGAATTTTCACACTGAACACTTCACAGGGGAGTTTGAAAAGGAAATTGATAGGCAAATCAAAATGTGTGTGAGACTTGCTCAGGTCAAAGCATCCAAATCCCTAGACACTTTGTGAGCACCTGCTGTATGCCCAAGCTGGAGTCTCTACAGTCAGGCCTCAGGACAACCTACCTGTTTCCCTTCTGTGTCCTTTGCAGTGGCTTTGCTGGTCCTTCCATGCCCACAGCTGTGCTGGCTTAACAGAAACTAAGGCAGATGCCACAGAAGCAAAACTGAAGAACCAGCCACAGCCAGATAGGGCCAAGATGGTGACAGTCAACGACCCTGAACCAGTTCCAGCCTGACCAAGAGGGCAGCACCTGCACAGATGAGACCCAGTGTGTCTGAAAGTTACCTTTGCCTTGTTAGCATGCTGAGATCTCCACCCAGACAGGGGACTTGCACTTTGCTAGGCACAATTATTGCCATATGCAAAGGAACCCAAAGGACTACCCATGCTCTGGCTGTTTCTGGAAATCGCTGCCCCTTTCCCCAATTCTGATGGCATGGGCTCTCCCTTCCCATTCCTTGAACAACAAATAAATTTTCTGTTCTGCTTTTAAAAAAAGCCATATATGTAGCTTCATAACATTGTTCCCCTTCACTGAACATTTCTAATATTCGATGACTGACTTGTGTTTCTCAGTAGAATTTTCATGCTGCTTTGCCATGTCCATGTGGGCCATTATTTATTTGATCAACACAAGCTCTGGCATGATTTAAAGGAGGGTAGTTAATGCAGCTATGCTGGAATTGCTTAAGAAGTGGACATGACATTTCCATTGCCCAGAAAGGTGCTATAATTAATGAGAATAAATGTCACTGGGATAAATTATGATGAGGTTAATACTTCTAGATATTGTCAGTATTTTAATCAATCAATCATTCAATCAATGCAATTTTTCACCTAGTGTATATTTCACACTTGGCCAGGGAATTATGGAAAACATTATTTAACTCAATTGAAAAAAATTTGAATTACCACAGTATATTCAGCACTGTTCATGGTGCAATCAGGGGATACTTTTAAAAATGTATATAATATAGTCTTTCTATTAAGTACCTTTAAATGTCATTGGGTAAGGTTAGACATGCAAGAGATGAATAAAAATATAAAGTAATGAGTGATTATGTCCTCAAATGAGTGTGTAGAAAATAAATTCTGTTGGAGCCTGAGGATGGGTAGGTTGGAGAATACAAAGATGGGTTATATCTATAAAGAGATTATACCTTGGAAGAAAAATATATTCACCCCTCATGTTGGTAGTAATTAATTATAGCCAATTTGGTGAAAAATAATGTTATTTGAGAATAGAGGCCTTGGAATTAAGGCCTTTCAAAGGTTGGTTTACTGATTCCAGCCCTATACAACCAAAGCAATATGGGTAGATACATGATGAAATCCAACTTGGCTTCCCTATTTCTGCATGAAGTTTAGGGATCTTAAGATCTGACAATCACAATGAAGTTAAAGTCATCAATTTGTTTTTTCCTTTAGTAACTGAAACTTTAAATCAGTATCAGAGCTGGTTAATTAAAACATTTGAGGATTTTAGCTCTATAGGACAAACTAAAGATATTGGCAGGCAGGTGATCATTTTTTAGAGAGATAAGGAAAAAGTAGCTCTTACATCAAATTCATTAATCGAAAATAAAAATTTATAATTGACTTTTGTTCTTGTTGTATACGATAGGTATATCTAATCATCTCTCTGTATATCTTCAAAGATCTATTATGAAATGTCTACCACCACCAAGCAAAAAATTGTTGATGTTCTATATATTATAAAATGAAGAACCTTATAAACAATTTTTTGAGGAAGAAAATCAGTTGCCTTTTATTGCATTGACCTTAGCATACAATAAAGTTATATTCCTTTCTCTTATTTTCTCTTAATGAGATCTATATTTTTTGGAAAACATCACTGTTTTCCAAAAGTCTATATTCTTTAGGTAGCATCAATGTATCAATGTTTCTTTTCTTTTCTTTCTTTCCTTCCTTCCTTTCTCTTCCTTCCTTCCTCCCTCCCTCCCTTCCCCCTCCCCCTCCCTCCCTCCCTCTCTCTTTCTCTCTTTCTCTTTCTCTCTTTCTCTTTCTCTATCTCTTCCTCTCTTTCTCTTTCTCTCTCTCTCTTTCTTTCTCTCTTTCTTTCTTTCTTTCTCTTTCTTTCTTTCTTCCTTCCTTCCTTTCTTTCTTTTTTTCTTCTTTCTTTCTTTCTTTCTTTCTTTCTTTCTTTCTTCCCTTCTTTCCTTCTTCTTTCTTTCCTTCTTTCTTTCTTTCTTTCTTTCTTTCTTTCTTTCTTTCTTTCTTTCTTTCTTTCTTTCTTTCTTTCTTTCTTTCTTTCTTTCTTTCTTTCTTTCTTTCTTTCTTTCTTTCTTTCTTTCTTTCTTTCTTTCTTTCTTCTTTCTTTCTTTTTCCCCTGAAGGACCTTTCAAACTTTTCATAATTACAAAAGAGTCTTTGCATTGTTGGTTTTCTGGGGTCACAGAGGGACCTTTATATGTCTTCATTATACCTGTGATGTGTACCCTTTCCATGTATAGCAGATGCCTAAGGTACCTTCTATTTCCAAAAGATAAGAGTCTTTAGCTTTCTATTCTCCTAAGTATAGGAAAGAACAAACCTGGAGATCCAGGGGTCTCCATGTTTCTAGTTTAGTAGAATCCAGAAGCAAAGTTTGTAGCACAAATAATTTATCTGGATATGATCCCTAGAAACACTGGTAGGAGAAAAAAAAGACAATAAAGGAAACATTATCAAACAAGTTATACTCTGGGCAACGAGATTAAAATCCTGGGGAATTCTGGAGATGTTGTAAAACATGCACTCAGAGTCTTCCCATGGGGGAAACGGAATACTTACCTGCCAACCCTCATTAATCATTCATACAGGGGTGCTTCTGGGGGCACTGATTACCCAGCAGTTCTAGCCTTCCCTGTACATGGGCAGAGCAGGTTTGGAGGCAAGAGAGAGCTTAAGGCAAAAAGTTGCATGTACTGACAGCTGGACGTTAGGTTGGTATGCCTGGAAATACTAAATTCCAAGGAGCTACAGCAGGTTGGGGGGGCGGTTAACTAAAGAAACTTCTGTACAATGTAGGGGAAAAGACAATATCTACACAGATTTGCACATTAATATACATTCAATAAACACTTAGAGAGGACCCACAAAAACCTTGCACTATACATTAAGGAAGCATCCAGTCCTCATAGAGATGTCATTCTAGTTGACATGCATTTATTGAATGTTACATACAATATTCTCAGAAAACCTAGAGCTCTCAGGGGTCCCCCAAGGAGAAAAATCTCAAACATTTCTCACAGGCACATTTCTGTCTCCATATTAGCTTTCCTGTCCCCAGTTAGTTTTTGCTGCATAATAAATAACTTTAAATACAGTGACTTCAAACTATTTTTTTAGCTGATTCTGCATGTCTTAAATTTGTGATGGGCTCAGCTGGTTGGTTTTATTGATCTGGATGAGGTCTGGCTGATCCTTCCTGGGATCATTTGTGCATTAACTTCCTTGTTGATTGTTGGCTAGGGTGCCTCTTGTTCTCCAGCAGACTAGCTGAGTCTTGGTCCCATGGTGGCAGGGTTGCTGAGACAATCTAGACAGTGACCTTCAATGCATAAGTGTTTTTCAAGCCCTTGCTTGCATCATGCTTGCCACTCTTCCATTGGCCAAAACAAGTCATGAGGCCATCCCAGTTTCAGGGCTGATGGAAGACTCCAACCATTGATAGCAGGAGCTACAAAAGTAACATTGCAAAAGATGTGGATATGGAGCAGGGAGGAATTTGTAGCTATTTTTTGCATCTACCACAAAGTGGGAGAAGATTTTGCAATCTACCACAAACACAACACACCCAGCCCTGATATGATAGAGGAAACATTGTATCATGAATCTGTTTAAACGGAGAGCGTGTGGTGCCCTGAGCACTTGTCCCAGAGAATTCACCCTTGCATTGAATATCATGGTGTGTGTGTCTGGCAACATTTCAAAGTTCTCCATTAGAAAATTGTGATACTTGGACTTCTGTGATTTATAAGTCCAAAGCACATATGGGAATCAAATATGCATCAGCTCTTTACTAACAAGGTTAAGCAATTTCCCGTGTCTTCCCAGAAGTCATCAGAACTATTACAACAGCATGAGCCTGTACGTGATAAATTATGTCTGTCTTGCTTCACTGTTAGGGAAAGTGGTGTTAACTGATTAGCACTATACTCATGGAATAGGGCTGGAAATAATGCCAACATATCTGTATTCTTCCATTGCTCCAATAACCACCACTCCCTCCTGTCACCTCCACGAACAGGAATTCCCCATTCACTGATTTCCTTGTTCTGGACATGTATGAGAAATTTATGTCTATGTACTAATTTACTGGTCCTGAAAATGTTTTCACCAAATAAAAATTTTTTTCTAATGGAAAAAGATTTAATAGTCAATGTTTTCCTGGATTCTAAAGATCTGATTTAAATAACATAGATACGCAAAACTATTGTACAGATTTCAAAATTTTAAAAGTAGTTGAAAATTCTAAGTATCTATACTTCTAGTTTCTGACTACATCACCTAAAGCAAACTCTCCAAATTTCCTGCTAAGATATTACCAAGTCACCAAAAAGTCCAAAATCTTGACTTACCAAGAAATTTAAAAAAAAAATTAATGGACAACTCATCATCATAATCTAGATTGGCTTCAACTGGGCCAAAATGAGAGATGACTAATAGCAGCCTCAATCAGACCTACAGACACTGAATGTTCTCTCCTCCTGTCCCCCATCCCCCAAGACACATTGAAGTAACAGACGTTCACAAGCACCTTGGAAAAGAAAGTGCAGATCCCAGTGGCAAGATCACCTGGTGGTGAGGTGGCAAATGAAGGGTGGCATGGTTTCAGGCTCCTTTCTTAGATGCATCCCCCAGTCCATGCTCTAAAATCACTAGGAGGGATACAAGCTAGGGCATGCCCTTCTCCCCTCCCCTAAGTACACACTGTTGATACTCCCCAGGGAAATGACCACAGAAGAGAGGAGATATATATATATATATATATACATACACACACGCACATACATACATACATATATATAACTTATATTGAAATATATATATTTAAATATATGTGTATGTATATATGGAGATTATATGTATGGAAAAAAAATCCAGAAAAGCAAAACTCCTGAACAGCTTATAGCAAATGAAATAGAATTAATGTATTAGACAGAAAAAGAATCTAAAATAAGTAAAATGGGGGGGTGGAGAAAGGGGGAGCTGGATGCAGGCAGTCAAAAGGTAAAAACTTCCAGTTGTAAGATAAATAAGTACTAGGGATATAATGTACAACATGATAAATATAATTAACACTGCTGTATGTTATATATGGAAGCTATTAAGACAGTAAATCTTGAGTTCCCATCATAAGGGAATTTTTTTCTATTCTTTAATTTTGTATCTATGTGACATTATTGATGTTCACTAAACTTATTGCAGAAACCATTTTATGATGCATGTAAGTCAAATCATTACACTGTACACTTTAAACTTATACAGTTCTGTATGTTAATTATATCTCAATAAAACTGGAAGAAATAAAATTAAAAAATAAGTAAAATTAATACATTCAAAGCAGTATGACAGGGTTTGAGAATATGGAAGAAAAACCAGCAGTTATGAGGAAAATGGAAATGTAAATGGGAAGTATGAAAGACAAAAGTGTTGTAGTAAAGCAATGGCTCCTAAAGTGTGATCTCAGAACAATAGCATCAGCATCACCTGGACACTTGTTAGAATTACAAATTCTGGTACCCACCCGATATTGGATCAGAAACTCCAGTTGTGGGACCCAAACATCTGTGTTTTCAGACATACCCCTAGGTGATTCTGAGGCAGTCAAGTGTGAGAAACACTGCTGTAGAGAATCAAATTGATCGATTGGATTGTGGGCCAAAATTGATTAATTAAGCCAGAAGATGAAGTAGAAAAATTCTGTTAGAAAGTATCAGGAATGAATAAGGATAAAGAAATACATACGTAAATGTTAACAGCCATGGTGGATAGAAATAGAAGGTCCAACATCCATATGGTAGGATATCAAAAACCTGCCAACCAAGAATTTTTCAGAATTAAGTAAAGACTAGTCTATTTCACATGAAAATCCAGATTTTCATCTTTTTTTTTTTTTTTTTTCTGATAAATTGGAAGGTCTGGCAACACGCCCACCTATTTATATAACAATTACCCAAGCTGACTAGCAGCTGCTCCTTTTCAATGAAACTTTCCCAGAGGACTAGACTGTGAGTCCCAGTGGCAGACGGGCAGATCCATTCCAGCTCTACGGAGTACTAACTACGTGACTTTAGACAACCTTCTTAGTCTCAACTGCCTCATCTAGACAGTGGGTTTAATAAGATACCCACCTCATAGCTATTTTGAAGATTAAATGAGTCAATACATGCAAAGACCCAGTATAGTGCTTGGAAATTCCTAAGTGGTTTAAAACTGCCAGCTGTTGATTTTTCTTGTTATAGCCCCACCCACCTCCGGATGCTCAGGTTCAGATTTTTCTTTCACCAAACCTAGCTCACTTCTGTTTGTTACGTTACCTGTTTGCTGCCTTTTGGAACCTGTGATTCTTTCTCTACCCCTTCATGACCCTAACTTTGGTTGGTTTGTTTACACCTCTGGGCCTCAGTTTCCTCTTCAATAAAATGGGATAATGACCTGCCTCAATCTCACATGTATATACAAGTGGAGTAGTGTTTGTGGACATGACTTCCACAGAATGGGGCACTCAGTAAATGCTTGAATATTTCTTGATTTAGTCATTCATCTTCATATCCTGTACAATAATTAGCACAGGATGGTGTGCTACAGCCAGCCCATAGTGGCTCAAGAAAGCCAGTTGCTAAATTTTCAGGAATTTTGAGAATTGGTTGTTAAACACAGCCATTATTAAAAACTAAATCACATAAACCTACACTTAACTTATGTTAAAGACTAAGGCAATGAATTCTCAAAAACCTATCTCTTGTTAATTTTTTACTACATTTTACCATAATCTAAACTATTGAGATGAATTCAGTCTATTGTGTCTGTGTGATAGAGATACTATAGAACGCTGCTCTACTTCGCATTTCTTCCCAACTTCCAACTCCCAGCTCAGTGACATTACATGCGTGGGTTGAAATTGGCCATGATTGGAATATTTATCCCATGGAATTTGGCAAACACTTCAAACCAGGGCTTTATTTCCCCTTGAAGAGCCAGTTGTAAAATATTTACCAGAGCATCAGTAAGATCTTTAAAATCTGTTCGGAAAACAAAAAGAAACATAAAATTATGTTTATTACCAGGGACCTCAAAACATAGTGAAGTACTAACAGTGACCAAAAAAAGATGACTGTATTATATTTTAAATTCGTCAGGAAATTCACAAGCTAAGTATGGCATTAAACATTTAATATATTTATACTTAATACATATATATTTTAATATATATAAACTTTAAAGGTTAAAGTTGCATATGTTTTAGAACTCTATGAAACATGCTACTCAACCACATTTCTTTTCTTCCTCTTGTAATTTACCCATTGCAAACAGCATTCCATTTTTCATGCTCAAATAAAGGTTTGTTTTTATAGTAATAGTTATGAAGCAGAAATTGCACTAAGTTCTTTACATACATTGACAAGTCTCACAACAACCTTCTGAGGCAAACACTATTATTGTCCCTAGTTAACAGATGAGAAAACCACCTCAGAGAAAATAAAGTGTCTTGAACATAATCAAAAATCTTGAAAATACAATAGCAGAGCTGGGCATAAACTGAGGCCATCAGACCCCAAGGGCTGCACTACTCCAGTGCCCCTCCCACTACCTGCCTGGGCTCTGGCATTGATGTTGAAGGTCATGGCAAAAGATGATTTTCCCCAAAGAGAATAATAAAAACCAAGCAGATTTGGTTAATTTTCCTTTTTCTCTGTATTTTCTTCCTGGATCATTCAAGTAAAGCTTTCCAGATTTAAGGGAATAAAGGCTCCAATAATTTAAAAAATTCTGTGAAGTTTATTGAAAAAAAATTTTTTTCTCTTGGGTCTGTAGCCTTTTTGTCAACAAGTATCCAAACAACTTTACCTATTTCTGCAAAATTATAAGGAAAACCACTGCTCCTCTGTCATCAACATGGTTTAATCTAACTTTCTAGAAAGAGAGGCTTTTTGTGTCACGGAAATTGGCCTATCCTAATTTTTTTTTGGAAATACAATAAAGTTAGAAGAAAATGAAAAAAATAAAGATAGACACACACAAAAAAGCATGTGTGCACACCATACTACCATCCATATATCAATACTACCCTTATTACATTTAACTGAATTTTCCTCCAATTTTATTCGTAAATGTGTGTTCTAAAAATGTTGTCTATGTACATTAGGTAGTATTTGCTTCTAAGATCTTCGTCACTTACTATTATATCATTATAATTACTTCTTGTTGTTCCAAATTCTTAGGCATTGTTTCTTTCAACGACATGATGAAATATGAAAGTTTAATGAAGAAATGGGTATTAATTCTATAGGCCCAGATAAATGGAACAGTGAAACTTGAAGCTGTGAAAAATATGATCTACCTGTAAGTAGTTGACTAAAGATTTCACTTTCAACAGAACAGTTGATGTTTTCTAGAGGTAGCCTAGCATGTTTCCATGGGAGCTTATTAGCAAGATTCTTCATGGGTCCTATCCCAGACTTACTGAATCAGAATCTGCTTTTTGACAAGATCCCTAGGAGATCTGTATGCACATTAAAATCTGAGAGGCACGACTTTTGTTCATATTGCATTACATAATCATCATATAGACTTATCTTTTGTAGTCAGCATTCACAGTTATAAAGAACTATGGGTTTCAGGGGATGACACCCCTATGGACTTAGGGGCATACACTCTTCTTCAGAGTTTCATGCTCATGCCTCAAAGCAAGATAAATGAAATCGCCTTCCTGAATTACATGGATTCACTTAACCAACATTACATAAGCCTTTTGACAGTCATAATTCAATGTTATAATTTACAGTGTTCTTATTCCTGTTCTTTTTCCAGGAATAGGAAAAAGTGACTTAATAAATAAATTAATATTTCAACTGAATATGTTAATACCTACTATCAAAAGGAACACCCCCGCCCCTTGCTAAGATAATGGGTACAATAAATTTTGTAAAAGAATTTTGTTTAGGCCTATGGTTCTCTTCTTTGTGACTTGGGACCCAGGTTGGCACAAGAAGTAAACCATTCTAGAATTTCCCTTACTTCCCATTTATTATTCTGTTTCTTGTACATTTTTACCTTTAAGGCACTCACTGCTTTATCATTTCTCTGGGAAGAGGAGCTTCAGAGAGATTATAAATCATGTAATAATGCAATGATTTAGAGAAGAACTGAGTTTGTGGGTAATCTTTTGCATTTTACATTTTGCGTTTTACAAAAGATGGTATAACAAGTCCCCAGTGTTAGGCTGAAATTGTTTTCAGTGCAGTAGAAGTCCACCGTCCTTGAGCTCTTTACAGGTAGTGCAAGAAGGTAGGGAGGATTGCTCATTTGTTTATGAAGTCCAAAGAAAGATAACACGAGTTGAAATTGTGGCATTAAAAATTTGGGTTAAACTTCTCTGAACCTGTGTATGTGTGTGCACTTACATGTGCTGTGTGTGCTTGGTTTTGTACTGGGAGTTTGGATAAATGGAAATGGAGTGGAATAGGGTCTCCTTTCACAATTCTTTGAGTTACATGGAGAAATGATGGTATCTCCTTCTTTGGAATTCTCCCAAGGAGAGTCTGCTATCTATCTACATGGTGTAGATTTTGAACTGCCTAATTGTAAAGAGGATGGTATACCCAGGGTCTTTCTAGTCCTCTGAATTCATAAACCAGGTCTATCTGGCCATCTTTCATTTTGCAACTTTCTGTAAAGTGAGGCAGAAACCTGAATGGCCTCTAAATTTGCATAACTTATCTTTCTTAGCAAGGTTTATCCTAAATTTACAAGCCATTTCTGTTTATCCATCAGGAATCTATCTCAAACATCAAAATGCTTTTTAAAAAGTTTATGTATCCATTGCACTGCCAAGGACAACATAAGGATTTCTATCATCTCAATGCCCACCAGAGGTGAAATAGGGGCACAGACAGGGAGGTGGCAGTGCACCATGGTAATTTCAACTCAACTGGCATTTTTGGCGTGAACGAGTGCCTTCTGTGTGCAGATATGTTACTGGTTGCCTTTGCCCAGGGCTGTGGTTGACTCAGATTCCTTTCCAAGGAACATAGCTGGGCTCTTCTCAAATGCAGAGTCCCCAGAAATGTATATTCCAAAAAAGACTTAATTTTGCTTCCATCTATAGGGCTGAAAATATGCACCAATCTAAAAGAACATGGCTGAGAGAAGCGAAAGACATTAACAAACATTTAAAAATCTGTAACTAAATGTTCTTAGTGATGTGACCTTAAAAAAAAAAAAAAAAAGCTGTACATATATTAAAAAGTGATGGCACAGGTAAGTTCCCTATGAATACAGAAACATGAGGGATAATTACAAGGTTACTGTTATGGTTTGTAGCATAGCTACTCCCCTCCCACCCCATCCATTCATATGTTGAAATCTGACACCCAAGGTGATGGTTTTAGGAGATGGGGCATTTGGGAGATGATTAGGGCATGAGAGCAGAGTCCTCATGAGTGGAATTAGTGCCCTTATGAGAAAGAGCTCCCTTGCCCCCTTTGCCATTTGTGAATACAATGAGAAGACTGCAGCCCAGAAGATGGCCCTCACCTGACTATGCTGGCACTTTGATCTTGGACTTCCAGCTTCCAAACTGTGAGAAATAAATTTCTGTTGTTTATAAGCCACCCAGTCTGAGGTATTTTGTTATAGCAGCTCAAATGGACTGAGACAGTTACCTATTACTATGTGAAAAAAACACTCCCAAACCTAGTAGCTTAAAAATCAACATTTATTGTTTCTTGTAATTCTAGGCAGTGGCTGGGTTCATCTCTTTGTGTTTCTTTTGCTCCATATGGCATCACCTGGCATCACTCATGCAAATAAATTCAAGTATGAGCTTGCCTGGGACTAGAACATCTGTGACTGAATGAAGCAAATTTAGTGGCTTCATTCAGCCTAGGTGGCTAGAACAACTGGGAGATGGCTGGAACTTTCTTTCTTCACAAGTTCTCTTCAAGCTTATTTACATGGCAGCTGTAATACAAAGCTGCCAAAGAGTGAAAAAGAAAGTGTCCAGGATTCTTAAGTCCCAGATGGCGAGTTCATTACATTCAATTGGTCAAAGCATATCACAAGGCCAGCCCTGATTCCACAGGAGGGGACATAGAGTCATTTCTTAATGAGAGAAGTGATAATTACATGCAAGGTATTGTTTGTGGCCATATTTGTAGACATCTACCACATTACCTACCATCCATTTTTCTCCTTAATAGCAGAACTCTGATTTTGCTTAGATTTCTACCCTATTTCTTGTGGTCAAGGTCTTCAGGTAAGGCTGGCTCCATCTCTAACCCTGGGAAGGTGGACCCTACTTGTTCTAAGTCACATACAGTGGTCTTATTTTTAATGCAAATTTAGGCATAGACAAATGATAAAATTCTGACCAGTGAAATTTGAGAAGATGTATGCTGGGAAGTTCCGGGGAAAGGTTTTACAGCTCTTAAAAAGATATATAAGGAGAACTTAGTCTCTTCTGCCTCTGGATATTTCTGGGTCTGTCGATCATCAGCCTCTTTGTCTCCATCTTGCAACCATGAGGGTAAAGCCAACACAGAGGACAGGACAGAGCCAAAAGACATACAGGGATTGCCTGTGTCAGATAGGCTCCTAATTCTGGAGTTTTTAAATTTTAAAGTTAGGTTTTCTGTTACCCTCTCCTGATGCATCCTTAATGATCAAGACCATATGAAAAGACAGAACAATAGAAATGCAAATCAGAACAGTGCTCATATCAGCTGTGTATGATGTACGCTTTCCATAAGAAATGAGAGGGAAGGCTGTCTGCTAAAAATACTCATTGGGTGACATTTTCTTTCTTAGTAGAAGTATCACAGCCTAGAGTCTAGCACTCATCTTTGCAAACTAAAGAACCTGAACTTGCTAATTCATTAAAAATAATTCCATGTCTCCGAACCAAACTTATTTTACCCAAGTTCATAAGATGGAGGTATAAAACTTTTATTCCACCTTATGAGTTATCTAAATTCATCAGAAGGCATAGAACTAAAAGGCCAATTGCAACTTACGATGAATCCTATAAATGTAGAGAAGTGAGAAACTTTGAGGTCATCATGACCTGCACATTCTGGAATCAGAACAAGAGGAACTGGATGAATTAAGTATTTAATGGTAGCTAAGATAGCCTGATTCATCCACTTTACAGTGAGAATGTTTTTGTCAACAGGATCAGAACATCCAAAGTCCAATGATTAACCACTTCCTACATCCATTTTCATCTTAAGAATGTTCTTGCTAGTGGAAGGGGATACAGCCAATGATGACTGATTATGACCTTCTCTTCCTTAGATGTTGCTACTGTAGCCATAACTAATGATGGTTTCTTGCTTCTCTTTTAGCCCATGTTTTCATGACTGACTACATCATTTTGAAAAACCCATTCAGTCATCCTGGGGTGATGGTTTTCAAATGGTTCTTTGAACAGAAATTCCTCCATGATAAAGTTTTCAGTAGTCTCTGGAAAAATAAGAAAAATAAAGACACATATACAAAAACTCCAAAGTACATATCTCAGTTTGATTATTTATATATAGACATATTGTGCATCAGCTTCTTCCCTTCAAGAGTCACCTTTCTTAAGTGTCTGTCCTCAGATTTCCACCTGTCAGTTGCTCCTTAGTGCATTGCCCAGTTCCCATACCCATGTGGACCATGATGGGGTGGATCACAGATAGTGCACTTCCTTGGGCTGCCTCTCTCTGGTCACAGAACACAGTTCTCTCTCCTTCTTCGTCTGTTCCCTTATTCTCCATGCTATGAAAACACCAGGTTGTAGCTGTTTACCCATGTATTAGCCCTGGTGGGTCAGCTGCCAACAGCCCATCTCAAATCTCAGCAGCTTAACACAATAAAATTGTATTTCTCACTCATGGAAAGTCCTGGGAAGCTCTACTGATTGAGTCTTTTTCATGAGGTGCCTCAGGGGCTCAGGCTTCTTCCATCTTCAACTCTGAGGTTGCTACAGAAGGGGAAAATGAGGGAGGAACATAAATAGCAGATGTTTTATTAGCCTGTCCTGGAAAGAGCATACCTCACTTCACCCACATTCCATTGATCTGAGCTCAATCATACAGCCTTCACCTGACTGCAAGGGGGTCCTTACTATAAGGGGATTGTAATTTAGTTGTGTGCCAAAAGAGGAGAAAAATGAATATTGGTGAACTCCAATTGAGCCTTTATAAGGACTACAAATTTCTAAAAATAATAACAGTTAAAGAAAGCCCATAAAATTGCTCATTAAATATGATTATCTGTTGGACTCAAGGGAAAAGCTATTGGTAAATTAAATTCTTTATGTAGTCTCTTTGATGGACACGTGCATTACCTAATGTTACTCTCCTTATCTCAAGCTGAGGCTTTTCTTCAAAATACTACTTTTTCTAAATTCTATTTTTTAATAGATTTTTCTCCATATGATCTCCACCAATAGAAGTGTACTTTCATATGCCTGATTTGTTCAGTTTAAAATACCACCCTGAGGTCAGGGCTATAGTAAAGTGTTGAAGGTGGTCTTTGACACTCTAAGTCCAGTCAAATGACTTAGAGATACATCCATTCATTCTTCCTGACTGACCAATCAGACTGGTTGCACACATACTCACATATGTCTTCAAAGATACATAACATCTTCCAAGATCAAATATTAATTATCAAAAACATGATAGTCTAAACCCGGGATCTGATAAACTATGGGCTTGGGGCCTAACCCAGATCACTGCCTGTTTTGTACATAAAATTTTATTGGAACACAGCTGTACCCATTTATTCACCTGTTGCTATGGTTGCTTTCATGCTACAATGGCAAAGTTGAGTATTTGCAACAGAGACCATATGGACACAGAATTTAATATATTTATTAGCTGATCCTTTACAGATGTAGTTTATCGGTCCCTCATGTAAACTAAGGGTAGAAGAGTCATATGCCTAAAACGCCAAAAAGACAATGTTGATGAGTAAATGAAACAGCTATAATATACAAAACAATATAATTGTTTTGGAGCTGAAAAATACATACGTGTCTGAAAGCATTCGATTTTTAAAGTAACATGTGGTCCAACAAAGTACATCTTCATACTAGGTTAGACCTATCATCAACCAGCTTAAAACATATGAAACTAAGTTCATAAGGACAAAGGAAAGAATTCCTTCACTGCCCCATAATGAGCAAGGTTGCCTCTCTACAAACAAGCTTGGTCACTAGATCTTCCCTTTATTATGTGGAACAGGGTCATTTCCTTTACGTCACCAGCACCTCAGCCTCCTGCCCACACCCATCTTCAAATTGTGACTGCTTGGACTTCCTTCAATAAGAAACTGGCCATGCTCAGCTATATCCCCTTATCGCTCTTCCAGAAATACAAAGACTAGGCAAAACTCTGACATAACAGCTTGTTAGGAGTTAATTTAATACTTAGCATCAGCCATTTTACTCCCTGATTTCTGGAGAGAGGGATTTCATCCTCCATGATATTTTATTATTTGTAGTTCTAATGTGCTTCATTGGCAAATTTATGATGTGACAAACCCTGGATTTTATTTCATTTAAAAATTTTACTTGTCTATGAAATCCCAATGTGTAGGAACCACAGACCCAAGTGACATTATAGCATTATAAGATGACTTTGTTAATCTCTGCTTTGATCCATCATTAGGAAATTTATATAGTGTAAACTCTCAATGGCAAGCTTATTCCTCTTCTGTCCAAGTTTTTAGGGAACTCCTCACTGAAATCAGAACTCATAACTAAGAACAAATACCAAGGGGATAATGCCTGTTTCTGGCCCAGGCTAGGGAAATGCCAAATACAAGAGAAAGGTCTTCAGAACTGTGTGCAGCAAGGACAAGAAGGCAGAAATTACAAATGTCCTGCCTGTGAGACAGGAGGGCAGAAACTTGCCTTGAGTGAAATTCTACTATTTGCATTTCCTTTAGCAAACCATGAAAAGTAGAGTCTACTATCTCTAATTCGTAGATTAATAACTTGCACGTTACCATGATTAAGCCAGTATGCTCAAGATTAAGGAACAAGTAAGTGGTAAACTCAGTATGACTGAGGCAAAGACGTTTATTCCAGGCTTGAGCAATAGCTAACATTTCTACTCTTCTTTCTCCTCCTCCTCCTTCATTTTCTTGACAAAAATAATAGCCTCTAAGGTATAAAGGGCTTAAAAAACTATTCTAAGTTGAAGTCATGTTAGAGAAGAACCTAGGAAGAAATTATCCAATTTCTTTACACAAACTCAAATCTTCAAGTGAAATCCATTCAGGGGTATTAAGGCAACATGTGGTATGCAGAATCTCTCTCATCTGCCTTGGAGAAGCCATGGATGATGAAAGAAGTTTCTATATGAATAAGATTTCTTACAGGAAAGATCAAATATCTATACATTTTCAAGGAGAGAAGAAGATTGTTTAGAGCAATTAAAGGAATTCCTGGAAAAATTTATAGGTTCGATCGTTAAACAGAAAGTTGGTGAAAGCTTAGGAAAACAATGATCTTTCATGTACCAGTTAGTTTGTAGGCAACAGAAAGTTGGAGGCCCACCTTATACAAAAAACAAAAAAACAAAAAACAAAAGCCTGGTCTGTGCTCCACAGTTAAAAAGAGCAAACAACCATAACTTCATCCTGGTGTAAACTACTCAAAATTCAAAATTTCAGGAGAGAAGCTCTGATTGGCCAAACTTAGTCACATGCCTGTCCCTTTCCCCTGTAAAGGCAGATACAGAAATTATCTGCACCCCTAGGCAATCATGGTCTGAGGCAGGAAGCTAAGGTTTGCCTGTCTGCCAAGGCTACAGACATAGAGGGTTATAGTTCATTCTCTAAAAGGAAATCAGTGTGCTTTTTGGAAAGAAAACAGGATTCCAAACTGCAAAAAAATTGGCAATTGTCCTCTACAATTGAAAAACAGATTGGATTCATGACTTGCTTGCCTCTTTCATTTTTTAAAAGTGTTTTTATTTTTATTGCTATTTTTATTTTTTTGACAATAATTTAATTTATTTTAAAAATATCTTTAGTGGAGTATAATTGCTTTACAATGTTGTGTTAGTTTCTGCTGTACAACAAAGTGAATCAGCTATATGTGTACATATATCCCCATATCCCCTCTCCTTGAGTCTCCCTCCCACCACTCTAGGTCATCACAAAGCATCGAGTTGATTTCCCTGTGTTATGCAGCAGCTTCCAACTAGCCATCAATTTTACATTTTGTAGTGTATATACATCAGTGTTACTCTCTCACTTCGTCCCACCTTCCCCTTCCCCACCGGGTCCTCAAGTCCATTCTCTACGTCTGCGTCTTTATTCCTGTCCTGTTTTTAGACAAGTAGATGTTATGTAGGTGATTTATTCATCAAGGTCCTTGTGAGAGTGTCATGGAATCCTTGAAACAAGATAGAAAAATGGAAGCTGGTGGATGTTGTGTTCAGAGCTGGTAGAATAATATGAAAACCAACATTGAATTGAACCTCAACAAAGACTGAGCTCTTGACAGAGAGTGTTGTACTCTTTTCTAGTTCAACATGATAATGAAGCACTTGAGTGGGGGAAAAAATAGTTAAGGCTCTTTTAGTTGCAAGTGACAGAAATTCAACCAGAAAATTTCAGGAGTGGGGTTATAAGCACAGCTTGGATTATGAAACTTGACTGATGTGATAAAAAATACTGTTTTTTTCTCACAATCTCTTGGGTCTGCTTCCTTTCTGTTGACTTCATTTTATATAAACTTCTTGATGTTAAAGATGACTCACATGACTCCATTCTTACATCCTATCAGGTTAGCAACTTCAGAGAAGAGTAATTCCCAGCAGTAGCCCTGAGATGACTCGGCCTGACTTCATTATACATCTAATCTTGAATCAATAACAGTGGCCAGGATGGAGTATTCTGATGAGCCACATCAAAATCACATATCCACCTATGGAGCCAGGGCATTGGGTCAGCTCTTCTCAAACTACCTGGATAAAGAATACAGAAAAGTGGTTCGAAAAAAAAAAAAGAAAAGAAAGAGATTTTGTTATTAAAAAAAGGGAGAATTCTGAACAGACCAAATAATGAACATCTTTTAAAACACAAACATCTTTTAAAACACAAAATTGAAATAGAATAGAATGGAGATTCAAAAGATCTCAATAAGTTAGTGGAGTAGGCTTAAACTAACAAAATTTAATTTAATTAGAATAGATGTAAAATCCAATGTTGGCACCAAAATCTCAGTTACATAAGTAATGATTGGGTAATTTGCTTCACTGATAAACCATGCAAATTTTAGTTGTCTACACATTCAATTATTTCTTAGTTTAGTTACCTAAAAATCTAATGCAATTCTAGGTTGCTTTATAAAAGCTAAACTGCCCCAGTGATTTTGATCCCACTGTATCATGCACTGCTTTGCTCTTTTCTGGGTATCTATGTTCAGTTTTGGACATTGACAATGACAAACTACACAATCAGATGAAGATGTCCAGTGGGACAGATAATTTATTGCCAAAGAAATTACTCACATAATCAATTCCAAAGTCAAGTGGAAACAACATTTTCTCCATAATTCATATCCCATTTTTTATTACACATTACAATAAGTTGACCATGTCACATCTAGAGCATTATATACATTGTCCAATGATGTATCTAGTTTCTTCTCAGACATTTGGTATAAGAAAAAGCAAAGTATACCTTGGCTAAGTCTTTATTGCCCAGGGGCAAAGCAAGTCTTTAAATACATACTCTGTTAAGCACACACATCAAGTAGAGACTCCTTTTGGCCTTGACGCAGAAGAAATGTCTTTTAAACACAGACTCACATGTTATATGTATGTGAATGGGTGTGGTTATGAACACATATACAAATACATCAAATACAAACAGAAATACAAACAAATGCATACACTTGTGCATTTGTTTGGCAGAACTATTAGGAAAGTATTTCTGCATAAGCATAACTAGCACAAAAGCACTGGGACTGTTCTAAACCATGGGGAAGGACTGTGTTATCTTAGATGTTCTCTTTCTGAACCTTCCTTTAGTGACACATTAACCTCTGTACTGTCGACCACAGCACAAACCAGTTTCCCTCACTTCCTGTTATCTTGCTCCCACTTTAGAGTGAGGCTCAAAGGATGTCTGAGGGAAGGCTCTGTTTTGGTAGAAAGGCAACTGGCAAACAGGAAAAGCAACCAGCCTGCTGGTAACAGGTCAATAGGACAGCAGAGGAGTTCCTTAGACTGCCCATGGGCTGGTCAGCTTTTCTTGAGAACAGAAAGTCCTAGGGCAACTTAAATTTATTTTTAAAGACAATGAAAACTGTTTCTGGTTTGCAACTAAAGAAAAAGAGATCCTGGCTGGATCAGGTAATAGCCGTAGAAATGCTTATGGTCAACAGGGATCTTCTGGTTGTGGAGACCTGATGAGGCTGGTGTGTTAGAACACATTTTGGGAACCATAAAGCTCTACAGAAATAAACTGTGATTGTTACCCAAGCGAATTTCTAGCAATGTCCATATACTATGTCCTTTTTAAAATGCCTAAGCAGTTGAATTTTTATTTCAACTACTTTGGATGAAAACCAATCTAAAACATATTGCTTATTTTTTTGTCTTTTTAAATAAAATATATTGAGTGAAACAGAACCTTTCTTAAATAATCCAATGTGATCATTATGAACATTAGGCTTTGAAAAATAGGCCAATATAAAATAATTACCATTTGTTGAAAGTTTATTGTTAAGCACTACACAAAACTAGAGGGTTCAGTCTGTAAAACACCATGCAAAGTCAGTGTTATGCCAATTTACCTATTTTATATATATTTAAACTGAGGTCTAGAAAGTTTAAGTGACTTGCATGAAGTTAACCACAGTAAATGGTATACATAGAACTAGAATCCAGGTGCACGAAAATGCAAAATCCATAATTAAAGACACCAGTGTGTAGCTCACAGCATTGCTCTCAAGACAGTGCTGGTAAGTTTTTAACAACCAGTTCTTCAGAAAAAAAAGTACACACACACATTTATTATAAATTTTACTGATATAAAGGATATGCAGCACAAAAGTTAAAATAATTAAAATATATAATAATCTTAATTACAAATTCCATATAGCCAATTGACCATCACAGAATACTTTTGCTCATTTTGGCCAGACTCTTATGTCTAAGCCAACTATAAACTTTTAGAGGAAAACATAGCAGAAAATCTTTGTGGCCTGGAACAAAGTGGGCAGTTAGGCAAAGAATCTGTAGACGTGAGACCAAAAGCACAATTCATGAAAGAAAAAAAAATGAATTGGACTTTATAAAAAAATTATTTCAAGAGACACCATTACAAAAATGAAAAGATAAGCCATGGGCTGGGAAAATATATGCAAATCATATATTCCAGAATATAGAAAGAACTCTCAAAACTCAATAACAGTAAAACAAATACTGCATTAAAAATAGACAAAAAACTTAGACACTTTCACCTACGAGGATATAGGGATGGCAAATAAGCACATGAAAAAAATGTTCAACATGATTAGCCATTAGGGAAATGAAAATTAAAGCTATAATGAGATACCACTACATACCCTACATACTTGTTAGAATGGCCAAAATTTAAAAAATACTGACAATACCAGGTGCTGACAAAGATGCAGAGCAACTGAAAATCTCATATTAATGCATTGCTGGTGGGAATGCAAGATGGTATGGAAAAATCTAGAAAATAGTTTGGTATTTTCTTATATAATTAAACATACACTTATTACATGACTCAGCAATCTTATTCCTCAGTACTTACCCTAGACAGATGAAAACTTATATTCACATAAAAATCTGTGTGTGAATATTTATACTAGCTTTATTCATAATTGCCCCAAAATGTAATCAACTCAAATAGCCTTCAGCAAATGAATGGATAAATAAAGTGTGGCACATCCTTACGATAGAATACTACTCAGTAATAAAAAGGAACAAGCTAGTATATGTGTAACAACATGGAGGTATCTCAAAAGCATTCTGCTGAGTGAAAGAAACCAGTCTCAAAACATCACATATTGTTCTATTTTTATAAAACTATCAAAAAAGAGAAAACTTTGGAGTGGGAAGAATAAATCAGTGGCTGCCAGAAATTACGGGTAGATGGAGAGTACGACTACAAAGGGATGGCATGACAATTTTGGGGGGATGATGGAGCTTTTCTGAATCCTGGTTGTTGTAGTGGTTACATTAATCTATATATGTGTTACAATTCATAGAACTGTACACCTAAAGGAAAAAAAAAAACATCTGTTTTATTGAATATTAAATTTTACAAATAATTTAAATTTTAGAAATTAAAATTAATTAAATTAAATTAAAAGTCAATTCATAATAATATTAAAACCTGACCTGCTGGGCCATACAGACCTACAACTGCCTAAGTGTTCTAAGCCTTGAAATTCCACCATGCCCTTACTCATAAAATAGAGAAGTAATAAAAGATTTATTTCAAAACAACAATTTGAGGCTCTCAGATATAGGAAGAAAAATCAGTAAAATGTGAAAATTTATCACAACTTGTTTTGATGCTCTCTGGTTTGGAGGACTGAAGGAGAAGAATTAGCCATGCAATTGATCTCAGGAAAATGTATGAACTTGGTTTTTTGGATCGGGGATCAAGAGCTGTAGTTACCTGTAGGACTCTGTTTGTCCTAATTATCTCTGGCCTGTGTAGCATCTTTATAGGGTTAGTGTATCAGTCAGGGTCTAACTAAGGATCAGAAACCACTTGAGTGTTTAAAACAGAAAGAATAAAATGCAAGAAATCAGTTAAGCAAGTGATGGACTCTGAAAATTGGAAATAACAACATTTGGAAACTTCTACCACCTCTAGGCTGGAAGGACAGAGGTAGTTTTACTGGCACCCAAAAACTGGGATCATATGGTGGAAGATAGGACTACAGCAGACTATGTAGAAAGAACTGGGCCCACTAGGGAAATGCAGCCTTTGGCAGGGGTGCTGCCCAAGACAGAGAAGGAGGGGGAGAAATCACCCGGTTTCTCTCTTTCTCTCTCCCTCTAACCTGCCAGTAATGGCTCTCATTGCCCAAACTCATCTAGAAGGCACCTGCTGGGGATACTGAAAAAATCAGCTTGATAGGATCAATCCCTTCCTTCCAAGATAAAGAGCCGATCAATGGGAAGGTAAAGAATGGATTTGTGGGGAAACAGGCCTAGGACCAGGCCAGTCAGCCTGAGACTGACCACAAATTAAAGAGGTTATTGGGCCTGATTTTTGGACTCTTCCTCCCTATAATGGAGGATTTGTAATCAGGTTGGGAAGCTCTCTGTCTGTCAATGGCAGCCGTGAAAGGGACATATACAGTTTGGGAGAGCTTCGTAACAGTGCCTTCAAGTTCTCAGCCCTTCCTTATGGGTGACTTCAAGGAAAAGGCCCTCTAAGCTGTCTGTAATCTTCCTGTATTCCACCACATAAGTCATTCTACTCTCACAACATTTGCCCAGTGTGTTCCAAGTCACAGTTTAGTTTATTCCTTTCCTGTACCACTTGCTTTTACGCATCTTACAAAGGCGTATACTTTTGGTACCTAATGGTCCCCCACAGGTTTCTTTTATAGGGTATCTGTTCCTTTTCTCAGTATGGACAGAAGAATCTAGAGTCCCTTGGTCCTCTCACCAACTCTTCTATCATTTTCCCCAGTGATCTTTGATGCCTCTCCTGTTACTGCATAACTTTCTTTAAAAATATGAAAACAGTTACTGTGGAATTCTAAACTTTCCTCCATGGCCCCCTTCCTCCAATAACTCCTGATGGAAATTCCTGTGGGAGGATAGTGTGCTAATCACACATACTATAGCAGAAGAAGGGCTTTCTGGTTGGATCAGTCGTGGGTTAGTCATGAGCACAGAGGCTATGCAATGTACTCCAGTAGAAGGAATTTAACATAGGGAACTAGTTGCAATGGTGTTGGAAGAATCGAAAAACCAAACCAAGGCCAGTGAGGCAACAGCTTGAAACTGTTACCTCTAGTAGGACAAGAAGTTCCTTCTACTAGGTCTTCTACTAGGAAGAATTAGTATTATTGGAGCCCAAGAATCAGAGCCAGGAGCAGAGGCTTCATGGTAGGAACAGAGACTAAGGAGGAGACACAGCCACTCCCTGAGACCCTGGCTAAAGCTGAGAGAAAAGGGAAGAAACAACCTGGCTTTCACTTACCCCTGATCTTCAATCTCCCCAGTGCCTTTTATTGACTAAACCAAGCCAGAAGCCAATTGGCAAGAGAGTCCAGGAAATGAAGTTTACAGAGAAAGGACAGGGAGAGGATCTAAGAGCAAACAAGCAAATGACCCAGTTTACTAGTTATAATATTCATTCTTAAGCTTTCACTTTCTGCTGTCTGCCTGCAAACGTTTATTGCTTCTGAAGAGTTACCTCTTTCTGCTAGTGATTTAAAAGACATCCAGATGCAGAATGTCACAGGACTGGGTCTAGAGAATTGATCTGGTTTTTCATCCACGTTAAGTCACTATTTAACAATCTGTTGTAAACTTTACCTTCAAACCCTTACCCCTGGCCTGCCACTTCCCACCCAAATATAACTAGGTACTCTGGTCATAATATGTGGGGGGGTGCCTTGGTGCAAATGTTGACTGTTAACAGAGCATTCATACAATTGATAGCAAAGATTGTGTAAGTTATTGGTATACCTTTCACTTTCAATCACTGACTGGTCCACTGGGTACTTCCATAGCTGTAGACCCCCCTTGCCTCCCACTTTTCTCCTCCAGGATCCCTTTATCTTTTCCATTATTCACCTTCATGTGGTCTTTTATAGTTCCCCATACTCTAAGCCATGTATGAAGAGAAGATACAGCTATGTAAGTGATTTATATTTACTGTGAAATCTTGTTAAATGTTTATGAATTATTAACATCTTTGCGAGAGCCTTAATACATACTTGTCTGTATCTCTCACTTCCTTCAATATGGTGTAACTTTCCCAGATTGATTTTTTTCTTAACCAGAAGAGATTATTAAATCGTGCTTGTTTTACTTCTGTTTGTTGTCTTTTTAGTGTTCTGTTTCCTCTACTGGATTGTGAGTTTCTCTAAGGATTCTCACTTCCTTAGTACAGAACACTGCATTTGGTGGGCTGTATACAAATGAGCTTTTTCGGAGATCATGACTTGATTGACAAATGAGAGGAGAGGGCAGGAGTGGCAGAAGTTAGTGCTGATAAGAAAGGTACCCCCCACTCCCTGGACCAGCAGGTGCTACCTAGCACCACCCCTACTTCCTACTTTGGCTAAGGAAGGAAACCTGAAAGTGCAGGGGGGACAGCTCTTACATTGCCTTCCTGGCCCACGACCTCTCTTTTAAGAAGCACCAGAACCATCAACATATTTCCATCTCTATTGCTTCCACTCTTATCCAAGTCACTCAGATACCTACAATGGCCTCCTCTTGGTGGTCACACTGTAGATTAGTTTTTCATTTTTACGTAAATGGAATCCTAAAGTACAAACAATGTTTGTCTCTGGAATCTTTTGCTTAATATTTTGCTTGTGGAATTCATGTAGTTATGTTCAGTCACAGTTCATTCATTCTCTTTGCTGAATATTGCTCCATTGCTTTGGCTTGTTTGAATGGATTTCCATTTCTTGCAATCAAGCGAGCCATGACTAAGGAAGATAATGAAGCATGAAACTGTCCTTCCCAGAGAAACCACAGGCATGGAATTCGAAGTCCCTGAGGAGGCCTTCCATGTCCTTCTCTTGTCAAGCTGGGACATTCCTTTCATATCCAGTGAACTTCAGAGCAACACTGAGTTTTGCTGAGTAGATTCAGAGCTCCATATGGCAACTGTCTCGGATCCTGGCACCAGGCCAAAGGATGACACTTCTTCTATCCTTTTATATTTCTTTACCCTATGATTGCTCATGTCTGAAAATCTTATGCTTTGCAATCTTCTATCAGCCCAATGCCACGCGATATTAACGCTTTGTATGCTGCAGTGTTGAGCTGCAAAATTATTTTCTTTCAGTACTCTAAAGTACTGAAGCCATAAATTTGATAGAAAGACAATATTATTTTACCATGTATTTTCATGTAATAGCAACAAACCATTTATTGCATCTTTGCCAGTGTCTCCAGGCTTGTGGCCACTTTGTAGAATCAAGATGACTTTTCTGTTTTTTCCTAATTAGTTGAGAAATTTGAGCTGAGATAAGGGACCAGGTGAAGCCAGTATGATTTGGGCAAGATTCCTCCCATTAGGCATGGGCTTTCAGATGTATAATTTTGCTTGGTAAGAGTAGAATAGTGTGGGAGGTGCATACTTTTATTATGTAACTACATCCTGTTTTCCCCATTGGTAATAACATCTCAAAGAGCACAAGGGAATTCAGGAAGGGAACATTTCATAATTTCAATAAAAAAGACACTAAGTAAATTATTCTTCAGAATAAATCTGAGAGATGTGTCTACATTACCAAAGCCAGTAGAAACTGAGGCATGATAATGCTACTACATGTTTTTCTTAATATTCTATAGAGCTGTAGTTTTGAAGGTTTGCTTGTTAATTTGCCAGCTTAATCTCCTTTGTCCCATTGCAGCTCTTCTCATGGAATGCCTTGTAATCCTACTGACTCTTGCACAGCCACAAGGACAATTACTAACCTTAGTTAATGGAGCATGTGAGGTTGTTCACCCTGAGAAAGTCAACCAAAGAAAATGCCTGCAGGAGAATATAGTGTATTATCCAGCCCTTGGGCCAAATAAAATGGATGTTATTCCATGTCTTCAAAAGTATCCAAACTGGCAAAATGAACTCACAGCCAGAATTCCCTGCCTTTCCCTCTTGGGAAAATCACATATAAAGAAAAGACAGGAAAAAGTTAATGGTCATTTGTCTTTTGCGGAGTAAGAAACCTACTCAGAGGTCAAGGCACATTCAAACTGGTTGATCCCATCAAGATTGACTCTCTTCCCTGTGGAACTTTTTTCCTTTCCTTCTAACTGCCTTTGTCTGTTCCTCTTCCCCCTCCCTTTCTCCCCTCTCTCTTTATCTTTGCCCCTGCCTGGAATACACATACAGGTTTTGTGGAGCTGAAGCTTATATAATGTTTTTATTCAGGGGTCAAGGGAGAGAAAGAAATGATCATACAAATAGCTATAAAGTAGATATTTATTAAAACAAATACTAAAGCACCATAAATTACAAATTCTAGACAGCTGAAAATGTCTTGAACATCATACAATCACAAAAAGCAATGCAATGTTTTTTAATTAACTGCATTACACTTTTCTTCCCTCACATTTGGCTACATTCCCTTTATTGCCTCTTCATATGGCAATGGATTTGGTAATATTTTTTCATATAGAGATCAGAAGGATAATTTAGTCTTTAGGCTGGCATCGTTGATAAAAATTTCATCTTTATTATTGATGAAATGCATGTAACATGCCACTTCATGCCTAGGTACACCCATTCTTTCTAGTACTGCCACCAGGTTGTGCCCTACAAACACAGAGATTCTGATAAATTCTATTTCAGTTGTTTCCTATCAAAAAAGAAGAAAAAAATTATATAAGTGCATTTAACATTGTATATGCTGGAAAATTGGGTGTATTCTGATAGGAGTGAACTTGCATTTTGACAAGTTCTCAATGAGAATGGAATTCTCCACTTATAACTTCACCAGTCCACATAGGGCTCCCTATAAAGCCCTGTTTCTCTTCCATTGCCCATAAAGCTCCTGTGTCAGGTACCATATACCACAGGACTCATTTATACTATGACATGACCTGCACAGCCTGGGTCTTACATTTTCTGGTCATGACACTAGACCAGCTTATATAATGGGCTGTGAGAATGTTTCAGGAGGCCATTCCTACACTGCGGTGGAAAACAATAATGTATGTGCATAATTAAAGTGATTGTGAACCACTTAACTATTTCCCACTAAATTAAAACTAAATAGAGCCTCAATTCAACTTTCCCTTATGTAGATCCCCAAACCCCCCACACACTCAACATAACCCAGTATAAAGGAAGTGTGATGGAGAAAAAATCAGAACAAAAAGAGACAGAAGCCTTAATTGATTATGAGTAATATATTTTTTTGGAAAAATTTGCAAAATCAAAAGACCATATGAACTGTTCTCGAGATCTGTCCCAGGGTTTAGAAGGGTGTGAGGACCTTGACACATAAACTTCCTGGCAAATCTTCCAGTATTAATGATGCTAGTGCTAGGTTATGTGTTTTGTCTGCTGCTCTTCCAATCCTAGGAGTGTGAGACTTCCAGTCACTAAGGAGGTCCCAGCTCTCGGGTAGGATTGTGCCATGTGTCCTGGAGCCCCGATTCTGCCAGGGCAGCTAGGTCTGATCACACACACAGATGAGAATTGGTCCTGGGCTTTCCAGATAGCAGAAGTCTGACTGATGGCCACTGAGGTGGGGCTTTGGGAATTTGGTTTTTTCAGCCCATGGATGAAGCCTGAGACATAGGGCCCAGTGTTTGAAGATTAGAGATCCATTTAAACCGACTAATAAAAAGGCTTGTACTGTGCATTTAGCTCCTCAAAGTCTTTTCTTTTCTTTACTCATTTGATTGTCTTGCTAAAAAACAGAACTGAAAGCTTGGATCCTGGATTTTTGTTCTGAACTTCCTGTCATAGCTGTGTGTCCTTGAACAACTCCTTAGTACTTCTGAGCCTCAGTTTCATCACCTATAAAGTAAGTGAGTGAACTTGATAGTCTCTTGGTTCCCGTCCCTCAACTAACATCTGAATTTTCTAGGTCTTACTATTATGCCAATTTCACATGTGCTATTGCAATCTGTGAGGTTATGTTTTAACCACTATTTCCATTGAATTTTAATAAACAAAAGCTATTAAGCATGTATTATGAACCTGGTACTACACTGAGTGCTTGATATGTATAATTTCATAAATTCCCTAACAACCAATGTCTTTAGGAAAGTGTATTGATCATGTCTCAGTTACTGTGATAAGCTCTTCCTACAAAGCCAATATCATGCCATGGACCTAAAATGTCACATAACTGAACAAAGTATATAATTAAATCCTTACAACAATCTTAAGAGATGAGTGATATTATTGTCTTCCTTATTTTAGAGAAGAGGAAACTGAGATACAGGAAGTTTAAGTGATGATGTGTCAAAATCATACAGCTAGTAAGTGCCACCATCATTGCCTCAGATTATGTCCCAGATGAGAACAATTAAATGATTTACCTGAGATTATGCAGCTCCTAGATGGCAGAGGTAGAAACAGAATTCCATTGCCTCTAGATAATGGTGATGTAAGAAAACATCACCAACTTGAGGTCATTTCTGTTTGTCAAACAGCGTTGGCAATTATTATTCCAAGAGAAAACGTTTTTATCCTTGCTTTTGGATTTATATGTTGTTAAAGCAGGAGAACAAGATTATCAAGATTATGTAAAGAGCTAGGAAACAAAAACTTGATTTTTTGGAATAATCACGTAATTTTTGAATCTGGTTTTATTTGGCAATGTTTAAAAGAACTCTTAAGCAAAAAATCTGGATAAAACTGCTCTCCTGGTATCAAACATGGAAGAAATGGTGAAGGCTGCTCCTTGCATGACAGGCATCTCCCGCTTGCTTAAGTAGGATTTATTGCAATGCTCCACCAGGTGGTGCTCTAGTGAAGACATGGGTTTCTAAAGCTCTCCAGTCCCAAGGCTTTAACTTGGAAGAATTTTGAGTAGGTTAATTGGTTACTCCTGAGAAAGAGCCTGCCCAGTCAAAGGGATATGGTTGCCCATCTTGCAAATAGGGCCCAGCCTGCAGGCAGAGGAAAGTGTGTGAATAGGAATCCTAAGACAAAGGACAGTGGTCTCAGAAAAAATAAACCCCAAAACCTCTTCTAAAGAAGTGTTAGGACAGTGGTCTTGGGTAAATCCTGAGGGACCAGATTCAGACTTGGTGCTTGTGTCTCTGCCACTAGATTGTGACTCCTTTAGAGAATCACATGTTTCTTTGGATTGCAGTGTCCTCATCTACAAAACGTGTGTGTGTTGGAGGAAGGGGGTAAGAGTACATCAGGGTTCTTCAATACGGGGTCATGGGCCCAGCTGATGGAGTCTGTGACCCAACCTCCTGAAGTCTTGTGAAAAATTGTACATGCAATTTTCTGTTTCTTTCAGCAGATTCTAATCAGAGGCAGTGAGTCCCCAAATGTAAGCAACATGTGGGTTAGGTAATTTCTAAGGTTTCTTTAGCTTCAATATTCCCTAGTTTTTCTGGAAAGGAACCTATGGTTGTCAAGTTAATTGGATTAAGCTCTTGGCCAAGTTCCAGCTGCATCCTTTCTTATGCACTGTCTAATGGTTTTGTTGGGGTAGTCACACCTAGATTCAAGGAGTCCTGCGACACCCTCTCTGGTAGATCAGGTGGCACATCATGTGACTGACATGGTTCATTAGTATGCAGTGGCCAACACAGATCAGAGGAACTATGAAAGCAACACTCCAGATCCCACAGGAGTTTAGCAGTAGAGGCAGGTGCTAATTAACCATCCTTTGGAAGAACAGGATATGCATTTTTTGGGAGTGGGTAAGAATTTCTGGTTAGACAAGCTCCAAATTCTTTGGCCTACTTAGAAGCCAGTGCCAATTCCATCATCAAGGATGGGATTTTGTTTCCTGATGACGCCTGTTCAGTCAAGTAGGAAGGCCCAGCAAGGAGGTGGGACTATTATTTTCAGAGACATTGTCATGCAAATAAGGGCTCCTTCCAAACCCAACTGCAACCAAGGGAGTGTCACCGTCCCACCTTTCTGGCTCAGAAAAAAGTATCTCCTAACTCTTTTTTATAGGAGTAGTTTTGGTAGCTGAGTAATGTAATTATATAGATTACCAACAGAAACTAAGATTTCAACCTGTCCTAGATATACACTATTTGTGAAGGGAAGGACTTGGAGAAGAAGGGCAGGAATATTGGTTGGGAATACAGCCAATGGAGAACCCCGTTATTGAACAGAGGACACTGCCCATGCATTGCATCCACAGGAGAGCTTAGAAGTATGGAGATGATGGAAGTCAAGATTAGTTCCTGAGGAGAGGACCTGGGAGGTAGAACAATTCCTCCAAAATATCAGAGTGTTCTCCAGAATGTGAGTTGTGTATAGGAAAAGAGATCTTTCCTTGTGCTTTGGAAGATTGGGCTGGTTACCTTTCAGAATGGTCTGACCAGCCTAGGCCAATGGCTCTCAGCCCTGGCTGCACATTGAAATCAACTTTTGAAAAATTACTGTTGCTTTGGGCCCATCCAAGATCAATAAATCAGAATCTCTGAAGGTGGGGCTTGGGCATTTCTATTTTTTAAAAAAATCTCTTCTGGTGACAATATACTGCCAAGGTTGAGAACCACTGGCCTAGATCCATGGTGGCAATTATGGGGCATATATGCCAGTAACCTCCTCCCATGCTCACAGAATGTTTTTTTAGAATTCTTTGGACTTATTATATTAGGACTTGTGCACAATCCTGGTACACAGCAGGTGTTCAAAAAACATTTATTCAATCGAGTGATAGATGGGGGTGAGGTGGGCTGGTAACACCTGCCATCTCAATGTCAGTGTTTCAATTTATTCTTTTCTATGAGAAGGCTAATGAAAAACCATCCTTTCTACTTACCACTCTTCTGTTTGAATTTTTCTTCCTTTCTTTCTTGTTCTTTCTCTCTTTCCTTTCCTTGGTATGATATATGCTAGCCCCAGGAGGCTGGGGTGAAAGTAAGATGCATGGAAGGAAGGAGGAAAGAAAAGAACAAGAACAGTGTCCTAGTTTCCTTGACTATTTGTCCTAGGAAATAACTAAGGGGGCACAAATATTTCTCCTCTACTGTCATGCCCACCTCAAAGAGAAGGAGTTTGCTATGGATCTCAAGGAAACTAGGCTTAGCCAATGAGGCCATTTGGCCTGAGGAGGTGATAACATTTTCAGAGTGATGAATAAAGGAAATGAAAATAATGGTTGCGCCATTTTTCTAAATGGGGCGCTTTTTTGTTCCCCTACCATGTTGTCAGTTAGCGGACTTGATCATGAAAAGTCACGTTGGATTCAGGTAAAGGAAATAAAGCATGTGAAGAAAGATATCCTCACTCCAGTGTGGGAGAGGGGCATTTCTCATGCTGTGGGAATGTTCTATCTGGAAGGTCAAGACCAATGTTTAGAGGGAAGAGAGAGTTAACTTCTTAGCTTACTTCTAGATTAAGCCTTTAGTAAAGAGGACAAATGAAATCTCTAAGACTCAGACAAGGGCAAGTTCAACTCTGCAGGGACCCAGAGACCTTGTAGAAATAGAATGTGTATTTGTCCTTTGTCCCATCGATCCTTCAAGAAAATTTTCCTTCACTCATTTATCACAGCTTATAAGCATGTATTTCTTTATTATCTACCTCTCCCATTACACTCTTGGTTTCCTGAAGATGGAACTCTGAATATTTGTTCACCACTGAATTCCCAATGCCTTGCATACTAACCAGTATGGGAGGTACTCAAAATTATGTGTTGAATGAATAAAAAGGTGAATGAATGAGATGAATCTAGTATGGCAGTTAGCAGCTGATAGGGGATTCAGGGATTTTTTATTTCACTGTGTCTAAATGGGAGACATGATTAACTGACTATCTCCTTCTCTCTACCACATCTTTTATTGTTCTATATCATTGTATAAACATTCTCACGGCATTTATTGTTTAAAGAGGCAGAGAGGGACTTGCCTGGTGGTCCAGTGGTTAAGACTCTGTGTTTTCACTGCAGGGGGCATGGGTTTGATCCCTGGTGGGAGAACTAAGATCCCACATGCCATGCGGCGTGGCCAAAAATAAAAATAAAGAGGAAGAGAATGAGTGGTAGTAGTTTATGGTTATCATAGATAGATTGATTGATGTTTTCATTTCTCATATCAGTCTTTTGGCTTCTCTTCTTAAGGCGATTTTCCTAATTTGATGAAGAACATTTGAACCCCTCTCTATGTGTGACGGGAGGACAGACAGGAAAGGCCTAGGCTAAGTCCTATGAACTCTCCAGGAGCTCATAGGCTAGAAGGAGAGATAATTTTTTAAAAATATTTATTTATTTACTTTTGGCTGCATTGGGTCTTAGTTGCGGCACACGGACTCTCTAGTTGTGTTGTGCTGGCTCAGTAGTTGCGGCACACAGGCTTAGTTGCCCCGTGGCATGTGGGATCTTAGTTCCCTGACCAGGGATCAAACCGGTATCACCTGCATTTGCAAGACCGATTCTTAACCACTGGACCACCAAGGAAGTCCCAGGGGAGGTCAGCGGTGGGGCAATTTTGAGAGCTTCGCTTAGGTTTCAGGGAACTCCAGGGACACACAGAAAGATATTTCACTTAAACAGAAGTGGATTCCAAGAGGACATTTGGGAGGAAAAGAAAGGCAAAGAATGCTGTGAAACAAGGGAAGGGTCAGCTCCAAAGGAGGAGAAATGCCTCCACCTTGAGAGAGGGTAGAGAGTGGATTGGAGAAGAAGCTGAAGACAGGGAGGCAAGTTAGGCAACCTCTGCTATAAAGCAATGGTAGAGATGGAGGCTTAAACAAGGCAGTGTGTGGCAGTAGTGATGAGGGCAGATAATGTTTGAAGGAAAGAGGATTGAGGGCAGACTGGTGAGGAGATGCATTTTAGGGATGATGGAGAAATAGGAGCCAATGGAGGAGAAACTGAAAAGGAACATCTGCAGTGGTGAGAAAACCAGGAAAAGGGGAACTGGCAAGCTAAAATAGTAGGCTGTAAACAGAGGGTGTGGTCGGTAGTGTCAGATGTTGGTGACTTTGGTAGAAACAACGGCAACAGTGAATGGGGACAGAAGGCAGATCATAGGTGAGAGGGGAGTGAAGTGCAGATGACTTTTTCTAGATATTTCACTAAGAAAAAAAAAGGAGAGAGGTAGCATGATAGACAGAGAGAGATGTAGGACGAAGGTATGACTTTTAAATGGAAGAGTATTTTTTGTTTGTTACAGACTGAGAGGAGTTATCCAGTGTAAAGAGAGAAACAGAAGACAGAGGAGACGGGGTATGTGTTTTACCCTTTTGCTACAGGTTCTATCTCTAAACACTTTCATTATCATCTTCAATGCCTCTTCTCTCTGAAGTACTTTTAGATTCTCCTGCTGAAACTAATCCTAAATTAGACTGCAAGCCTCAGATAGCATCTAACCAAATCTGATCTGTCATTCCCACTTAGCAGTTTCTGATTGGGTTCCTTTGTCCCTTCACTCAAGGATTCTTAGTCTGGTGTTCACAGATCCCCAAGGGGCCCATAGATAGAGTATACTTTAATATAATTAATTTTCTTTATGATCACATGTGTTTTGTTTTGTGATTTTGAAAGTGTTAATCTGAGAAGGGATAAATTATTGGCTTCCCCAGTCTGCCAAAGAAATCCATGATACAGGGATGCTTTAAGTGATAGCCATGACCAGTATGGTATTTAGAAACTAACATCTTTCTTTTGCCTCGTTTTGATGACCCATTCACCTCCCCTGTTTCAGACTGACTGAAAAATTGATAGGTTGGAAATGTCTTATGCTAGCAGCTCTCCAACGATGTGTGAGAATCGCCTTGAGAAGGAGACAAAAAGCACATATTTTGAAATCCCATCCCTCATGAGCCTGATTTAGTACATTTAAGAAGATCAAGAATTTGCAATTTCATAACCAGCTCCTCAGTTACTTTTGTTGCAGATGGCCTTTGGACAACACGAGACAACGTACTGCATACCTTTCCCTGGTTTTTTCTTCTTAATGTGTCTTAAATATGCTTTAATTCTATCAGACATTTTCATGACTTTGAGAAATGCCAAGTCCTCAAAATTAAACCTTTTCCTAATTTCCAAAAGAATGCTGCCATATCTAATATTTACACATGTGCACAAACCAACATCCATTGGTATCCGTGTGAGTGTTCTGAGAGGCTCATCGTATCATAGGTACAGACAACATGCAAATCACGGCAAATGTGGGAGGGGCCAGGGCTATGGAGCCTTGCAGGCTGGAAGGAAAAAGGAATAGCATTCTTTGAGAGATGTAGAGTTCTAAACTTTTGAAACTAACAAGGTGTGTAAATACAGGAAATGGGTTTAAGAGAAGATAAAATATAATAAGTAATGATGCAGCTAGGAAAAAAGCCTAAACAATAGAGTTGACATGTTTTTCCTGTGAAAGAGCCACAAAATAGAGTAAGAATTTCCTGTAATACCAAACCACCAGGCAGATTTTCCAGAGGGTTGCTCAAAACTTCAGGTGATCCCAAGGAGCATGGTGTGTAAAATTGTCCCATGCTGAGGACAGCTCATGATTGCCGCACTCTGACAAGACTAGTTTGAGCTTCAACCAGTGAATGAATTTGGCAGATCTGATTAATGGTTCCCGGGAACAGTGAAGTCACTAACCTTCTGGGTCTGGGAAAACCTTGAGTGGGGCCTTCGTGTTCCTGTCTTTCTGAGTTGAAGAAGGAACTCATCCTCCATCTCCAAGTCAATTGTATAGGCTGCTTATATTCCCAGGTATGTCAAATTCCTGCCAACAAAGCTGAAACAGAATTCTATTTCAGCACTTTGCCGTGAATTGAGGAATTTTTAAACCAGGTTTAGAAGTAGAGCTAACAGGACAGAGGAAGTAACAGACATAAGATCTGCTTCCAGCATCTGCACTTAAATAAAAACCCATACTCCAGTCATACAATAAGCTGAGTCTCTGCATCTTTTGACTTCTCAATAATCTTGGGTTCCAGTACACTTGCACAGAGACGTCAGATGCCATACCTAACATGGAGCAGTCTCTGATCCTTCTGGTTCTCCAAACAAAGTCTACTTAATGTGCTCACTGAGTGTTTTGGTTGATCTGGTAAGTACATGAAAGCAACGTTTACATTTATTGGGAATAAAAAAAATTAATAAAACATGATATACTACTTCTCCAGATCCAACAAAACCATTTTGCTCTAATGACAATCACTAGTGCCCAGCAGCCAATCACAGCAGCCCAGCAGTTGAAAAACATCAGCCAATAGATGGCAAGATGAAACAGGATACATTTCTGTACATTTCTCTGATCTAATAGGAGTTCAAAATCATCTTCAAGATCATCATGTTGACAGGTTTTTTTCTTTTTCTATCATACCCTGGATGTAATTATACATGAAACATTTTTGGATTCACATGCTTACCTGCACCCATGGACCAGGGAAAGCTGTGTGCAGGACATGCTCTTCCTATGTTCTTAGAGCACACGGGGCTCACATTTAATGACACATTTAAAAAAATACTGGCGAGTAAAGAATACAACCATAGGCCCCTCTGGCAGACTCTTGATTGCTGCCTGATAGCTTCTTGTTCACCCTTTCTTCTTGCTCACAGAGCCCTCCCCTTATTCTAGACATGGAAAATGCCAGGCACTTGTTTTTCCAGCCTTCCTTGCAGGTAGTCTAAGTCAGCGGTCCCCAACCTTTTTGGCACCAGGGACTGGTTTCCTGGAAGACAATTTTTCCACGGACGGGGGCGGGGGATTGTTCAGGCAGTAATGCGAGCAATGTGGAGCAATGGGGAGCGAGCGGCAGATGAAACTTCACTCCCTTGCCCGTTGCTCACCTTCTGCTGTGTGGCCCAGTTCCTAACAGGCTGCGACTGGTACCAGTACTGGTATGCAGCCCAGGCGGTTGGGGACCCCTGGTCTGAGGGCATGTGATCATACGCTGGTCATCGGGAACTGAAGAAGTCTGTTCAGAAGATTTCCAAGGAACAATTTTCTTCTTTTTTTTTAAATTAAGTTTTATTGGAGTATAGTTGATTTACAATGTTGTGTCACTTTCTGCTGTACAGCAAAGTGAATCAGTTATGCATATACATATATCCACTCTCTTTCAGATTCTTTCCCCATGTAGGTCATTACAGAGTATTGAGTAGAGTTCCCTGTGTTATATAGTAGGTTCTTATTAGTTATCTATTTTATATATAGTAGCGTGTATATGTCAATCCCAACCTCCCAGTTTATCCCTCTCCCCTACCTTTCCTCCTGGGTAACCATAAGTTTGTTTTCTACATCTGTGACTCTATTTCTGTTTAGTAAATAAGTTCATTTGTACCATTATTTTAGATTCCACATATAAGCAATATCATATGATATTTGTCTTTGTCTGACTTATTTCACGCAGTATGACAATCTCCAGATCCATCCATGTTGCTGCAAATAGTATTTGTTTTTCTTTATGGCTGAATAATATTCCATTGTATATATGTACCACATCTTTATCCATTCATCTGTTGATGAACATTTAAGTTGCTTCCACAATTTTATTTAATAAGACTGATGTTTGAGAAGTGATCTCTTCTCTCTATATTTACTGGCTTTAAACTCAGTTATTTGAAGATGAGTGCTCATGATTGTGGCAGCCTTCTTGTGATGATGAGGGGAAAACCAAGAGCCTAACCATGAAGTAGACTCAGTGCCCTGACATGGTCGAGCTACCCAATTAACACACTCTGGAAACATCCACCTCTGGGCATCTTTTTTTTTTTTTTTTTTTTTGATGTGGACCATTTTAAAGTCTTTATTGAATTTGTTACAATATTGCTTCTGTTTTATGTTTTGGTTTTTTGGCCACGAGGCATGTGGGATCTCAGCTCCCCAACCAGGTATCGAACCCACACTCCCTACATTACAAGACAAAGTATTTACCACTGGACCACCAGGGAAGTCCCCACCTCTGGGCATCTTATTAAGTTCAGTTCAGTATTCTGTTACTTGCAGTCAAAATCTTCCTACCAATGCAATTATATTATCTAGTTATTAGGGCTAGTTTTCTTTCCTTCATTCATTCAATGAATGCTTGCTGAGTATCCACTAAAGGTTAGGCACGGGGCCATCACCATGAGTATGATAGACATTATTTCTGCACTTCTGGGGATTCCAGTCTAAGAGAGAGACAGATACTGATTAGAGGTTGTAATACATAATATTCAGTTTGCTTTTGTTGGGCATTTATGGTCAGAGAAGACCCCTCAAAGGAAGTGATGTCTGAGCTGCTCTCTGAAGAATGAGAGGGAACTCACCAGGTGAAGAAGGTTTACTCATTGTGCTTTTGCAAATTAATTAATTTAAAAAGTGATCTCCTAAAAGCCAGTGAAATCAATCAATGGAATCAATGAAGAAGAAAAGTCCACCACAGTCGTCACATTGGGAAGCTACTGTCTCTGGAGTCAGAGTCAGATTCAGTCAGACAGACAGGGCTCCTGTGGACCCCTGGCCTAACCCTCCTGCACGGGGCCTCCACAAACCTTATTGTGATCATTTTTGTAGATAGAAAACATCATAGTGTTTGTGGTAGTTGAGGTCAGAGATACCAGTTTTCATTTGTGTGTTGTGCTCATTATAAATTATCTAATAAATTATCCCTTTTGGCTAAGAATTTCCATAATTGGTTTCAGCCTGAGGGCACTTTTTTGTTTGTTTTTAAACATTCAGCCATTTTGATTTATGTGAATGTGAAAATATCTACATTTTTTTCTGCTTTTAATCCAATCTACAGAATATTATTTAGCACAAGGAAAACTCCAAAATAGCTGAATCTTTCCACTTATTTAGATTTCACCAAAGAGTCCCCAGGGTAGAATGAAAACATCTCTGAGCTGGGGTAATTTTACAAAAACTGCTTAGAGCTCAACAGCTATTTCTGTACTTTTGGAATTCTGTAAACATATGGGGGAAAATCTGTCCACAGTTATGCCGGAGCAGTGCCCGGGCCCTGAATTCTCCTATCGTTTCATTGTTAGGAAAAGCTAAAGCCAGAGATTCAGTGTCTGTGTTAGAAAGGTCCTTGGAGATTTTTCACGTTTCTGCTTCTGCCTGTGAGACAAGGTCTCCTGTCCTCACTTCCTTGAGAAATGACATTGCTTTCTTCCTTTTCCTCCTTCTTCCTTCCCTCCTTCCCTATCTGCCCCCTCCCTTCCTCCTTTCCTTCATTCCTTCCTTTCTTCCTTCCCTCTTCTTTCCTCTCTTCTTCCATTTTCCTTCTCTCCCTCCTTTCCTTCCTTATTTCATTTCCAGATATCTATTTCCGCTAACCCTGGTATTACATTCTCCTCTGATTGGGCATCAACTTAATGTGTCATAGGCCAAGTATATTGCTTTTTTGGGTGGTAATAGAATACTTTCTATTTACATCAAAAAGGATTGTCATGATTAATGGCAGGAAGGATTTTGGTTTGTGGGTGAGGAGAGGGAATGCACAGAGGGAAGTTAGTCTTCATTCTCAAAGACAGGAGTATTTCTAAAGTAAAACACTTCTTCTCATGTATGTCAGGGTCCCAGGTGATGACAACTCCAAAATATCAGCCACTTTTCCCTTTTTGACCAGGGCATGCATGTCACAGGGTCCTTCAGTGTGATCTCACATTTACACTTTCTGTGTTTAAATGAGTTTATAAATTAGTCTTTTGACATTTTCTCCAAATGAGGTTGTGCACACAAACATACTGTTATATAGAGGTCAAAGGTGAATCCAAAGATGTTCATGTTACAACTTTAAACTTGTGTACTTTTATCTGAACCATATAATCTCTAATGGACCATGAAGTAATAATTATTTGTGAATACATGTACTAATTTTACAACTATCACAGTCATATTGCATTGTATTTTTAAATTAAAAGTGTTACCATGTTCAAGGTAAATATCTAAAATATTTTGCAGTTTTTTAATCAAATGATAGCATTTTTAATTTCTTTAATTTTATAGGAACTTTAAAAAAAAGGAAGTACTTAAGCTTTTCTTGATCTCTGGGAGACCTTGATCTTCCCAGTTTAACCCAGGAAAGTATTCTTTTGGTATTGTGAACATAGACTTCCTAATTATCTGAAATCTAAAAATTTACATTTAGCAGGTAAGTGTAAAGCCTCATTAAGTCAGGCCTTTCCTAATTGATTTTAGAAAATTTTGGGCATGTTGGGTATAATATTTATTGAGACAAAGTAATTAATATTTCTTCCTCAATGCATTTCTTTCAATCTTATCTTTTTAAAAATCTTAATACATAGCATAATGCATAGCTTATAATAGACATTCAATAACAGTTATTAAAAGGAAAGTTTCAAGTAAGAGAAATGTTTCTAGAACTGGCAGTTTTCTTGAACCACTAGGGACTCAAGGGAAACAAAAGGAATCCCAACTATGTACCTCAAATTTCTGAGTCCCCGAGTTCATTTTTAGTGGCGACATTTTGGTTAAAATACATCTTTTGCTATGTAGGTCCACTGTGATTTTAAATGTCTTTGTATTGCTTAACAGAAACTACTTATATCTACTTTACAGTGTGCATTAGGCTTCACAGGAATAAAGCTAATTTTTAAAAATATAGCCTTTTAAGTCAGATACACTTATCAATATACTCCCAAATACTTTGTCTAGCAGGAAAAGAAAAAAAAAAAAAAAAAAAAAGAAAAGAAAACGCATGAAGATATGTTGAAAAGATTACTTCTCAAAAGAAAAGGGATATTATTGGCATGAAATATAAAATTTGGCAGAGCTTGTCCATCTGTGATGTCTACAAGACCTTCAGCTTTAAAATCAGATCCAAGTTGCAGGATGCAAAATCAACATACAAAGATCAGTGGTGTTTCTATACACAAACAGCAAACTATCTGAAAAGGAAATTAGGAAAACAATCCCATTTACAATAGCAACAACAACAAAATCATACTTAGAAATACACTTAGCCAAAGAGGTAAAAGACTTGTACACTGAAAATTATAAAACATTGATGAAGGAAATAAAAGAAGACACAGATATATGGAAAAAGATTCCCTGTTCATGGATTGGAAGAATTAGTATTGTTAAAATGTCCATACAACCCAAAGTGAACTACAGATTCAATTCAACCCTATCAAAATCCCAATACCATTCTTTACAGCAATAGGAAAAAAAAATCCTAAAATTCCTATGAACCACAAAAGACCTCAACTAGCCAAAGCAATCTTGAGCAAGAAGAACAAAGTTGGAGGCATCACACTTCCTGATTTCAAATTATATTACCAATCTATAGTAATAAAAAAAAAAATGATACTGACACAAAAAGAGACATATAGACCAATGGAACAGAATAAGGAGTTCAAAAATAAATCCACGCATATGGTCAACTCATCTTCAACAAGGCTACCAAGAACACACATGGGAAAAGATAGTCTCTTCAGCAGATGGTGCTGGGAAAATTGATATCCACACACAGAAGAATAAAATTGGACTCATCTCACATTACATATAAAAATAAACTCAAAATGGATTAAAGACTTAAATATAAGACCTGAAACAGTAAAACTACTAGAAGAAAATATAGGGAAAGTGTCTTGATATTGGTCTGGGAAATGATTTTTTTGGGATAAGTCCCCAGAAACACAGGCAACAAAAGCAAAAAAGGACAAATGGGATTGCATCAAACTAAAAAGTTATGGATCAAAGGAAACAATCAACAAAGTGAAAAGGCAACCTATGGAATGGGAGAAAATATTTGCAAAGCATATATCAGATAAAGGGTTAATATCCAAAATATATGAGGAACTCAACTCAATAACAAAAAGAAAAATAACCTGATTTGAAAAATAGGAAAGAACTGAATAGATGCTTTTCAAAGGAAGACATATGACAGGCCACCAGATGTATGAAAACGTCTTAACATCATTAATCTTTGAGGAAATACAAATCAATACCACAATGAGATAGCATCTCCCACCTGTTAGGATGGCTATTATCAAAATGACAAGTGATAACAAGTGTTGATGAGGGTATGGAGAAAATGAAACCTTTGTACACTGTTGGTGGGAATGCAAATTGGTAAAGCTGCTATGGAAAACAGTATGGGGATTCCTCAAAAAATTAAAAATAGAGCTACCATATGATCTAGCATTCCCTATTCTGATTATATATCCAAAGGAAATGAAATCAGTGCCTCAAATAAATATCTGCGACTTCATGTTCATTGCAGCATTATTCACAATAACCAAAATATGGGAACAACCCAAGGGTCAATCAATAAGTAAGGGACAAAGAAAATGTGGTATATACAATGGAATATTATTCAACCTTAAAAAAGAAGGAAATACTGCTATTTGCAACAACATGCATGAACCTGTAGGACATTATGCTAAGTTAAGTAAGACAGTCACAGAAAGACAAATAATTCATGATCACACTTATATGTGGAATTTAAAATAGTTGAACTCATAGAAGCAACAGAGTAGAACTGCTGTCGCTAGGGGTTGGTTGGTGGGAGACATAGGATGTTTGTCAAAGTGTCAAAGGGTACAAGGTTTCAGTTATGCAAGGTGAATAAGTTTTGGAGATCTAATGTACAGCATGGTGACTCTAGTTAACAATACTGTATATATACTTTAAGTTTGCTAAGAGGGTAGATCTTAAATGTTCTTACCACACGCAAACACATACACAAAATTAAGTATGTGAGGTGATGAATATGTTAATTAGCTTGATTGTGGTGATTATTTAACAATGTATAGGTACATCAAAACATCAAGTTGTACATCTTAAATACATATAATTTTTATTTGTCAATTATACCTCAATAGAGCTAACAACGAACAGAGAAACAGCAACAAAAACCTAGTCCCAAGGACACATTGACTTGTGACACAGCTCTTGTGTTGAATCCCAGAATATCAAAAACCAAATAAAAATTATTTCTTAAAATTACTATTTTGTCTTACTTATATATCTGTGTATCTCTCTATTTATAGGTGTATATCTGTCCGTCTCTTGCTTATTTATCTCTGTATTTATCCATCTATGTACATAGACAAATACTTGAAACCAAGAACAATGCCATATATGGAAATCTAAACCAAAAAATCATCTTATATATCAGAAAGAATATCAGAAAGAATACCATCTTCTTCATATCAGAAAGAATACCATATAGTACTGTTTAATTTTTTCATGGGTTTTGAATGCATTTATTCCAGAAGGACCGCCTATGCAGTAAGCCATGAGTTGTGAGCAAAAAGAGTGATAAAAGCTACCGAGACAGGGGTGTCAGAATGGTGCACGGAGGAAGTCCATTTTGGATAAGGTATTTTATAGGAGTTTCCCCAAAAGGGAAAAACATTTAAGGTTGAGCAAAGTTGATGAAAGAGCACAAAATTTTCCAGGAACACTGAAAACTTTGTCACCTGAATGGAAGACTAAATGGAGAAGATGAGAAAAGATGCTGCCCAAATAAGTTCATATCAGATTTTGAAAGACCTGGGCTATGCTAAGGAATTTAGATTTCATTTTTTTGGACCATTCCTCTTATAAGCTCCCTACATGGCTGTCTTTTCGCTACTGAGTTCACAGTGACTATCATGGGGAATTGCATGTCATATTTTGCAATAAACAAAATGTTTGTTTGTTGGCAGTATAAACAAATAAGTGCTTTTAGAAAGAGGAGTGACAGGATCAGATCTGTGTTTTATTTAGTTAGACAAGAAGAAAAAATTTCAGAGGGCATTTATGGAACAAGTGGGAGCAGCTCTCAAGCAATAGTGGTGGGAGTTGGGAGATGATACTCCAGCGTTCTCATACTCAGCAGCAGTAGTAAGCCCCAGTTATTTAGAATTCTAACATAGTTACTCCAATACCGTGTATTGGTTTTCTTCTTTTTCTGTTTCACTTCCTTGCTTTCCCATGAGTGCTTCCTGGGATTACCTAGCAAACAGACTGCCCAAGCTTTCTTATCTCAAGTTCTGCTTTTGAGAACTCCAATTCAAGACAGAGCCAGATGGTCATTGTAATGGTCTACACAGAGATAGTTAGGGCCTCAACTAAAGCAGTGGCCACAGAAAATATGGAAGGCAGAATTCCCCCTTAATCCTTCAAAATCCACGTGCCTTGGTATATACTCACCTTCTATAAGTTATTCAATGAAGCATTTTTATCTTAGTGCTACTGTGAAGGGATTTTGCAGATATAATTAAGGTCCCAAATTAGTTGACTTTAGGAAAGGGAGATTATCTCTATGCAGCCTGACCTAATCAGATGAGTAATAAGGACTGGGACCTTCCTAGTAAGAGAGATTCAAAGTGTGAGAGGAATTTGATATGAGGGGGATTCTCCATGGCTAGCTTTGAAGATGATGCATGAAATGTGGGCTTCAAAGAGCTGAGCACAAGCCCCCAGCTGACCACCAGCATGGAAATGGGATCTCAGCTCTACAACCACAAAGAATTGGATTCTGTCAACAACATGATAGAATCTGGAAGCACATAACTCTCCAGAGCCTTCAGATGAGAACACAGCTGGTGAGACCCTGCTCAGGGGACTCAGCTAACCCATTTCCAGGCTTCTTACCAAGGAAATTGTGAGATAATAAACTGGGGTATCTTAAACTGCTAATTTTTTGGTAATTGTTTATGTGACTATAGAAAACTAGTACAAAATGAAAAGGTGTTAGGTTTAATATACAGATAGAAGTCAAGTGTTAAAATTGCTAGGATTTGGTGGCTGATTGTGTGAAGTGGTTGAAGGTAAAAGAGGAATGACTTTAAGGTTCTAGTCTGGGTTCATAATAATGTCATTAACAGATTAGAAAATGTGCAAAGAGGGATCTTGTTAGAGTATTAATTTTTTTTTCTTGAGTTTGCTGTTTTGAGATGAAGCTGTCTAATAAACAGTTGAAAATATAATTCAAAGTGCAGGAAAGATTTTTGGTCTGAAGAATAAACATTCGGAAATCATTAACATATGCTGAATATCAAAGTCATGGGGATTCCAGGTGAGAGAGCTTAGGTATCTGGTGTTAAGATTTTCTTCACTGGCAAGCCTCTCTGATTTTTGGTAAAGGAGGTTTCTCAAGTGAGGAAGGACACAGAGCTCTTCTGGCAATGGGAATATACTAGATAATGTGTTGTCTTCATCTTGGGTTTCATCTTATTTACAGTACAATAATTTCTAATATTCTGGCTTAGGAATTAGGGTGTGGATGGCAAATAGATGGTTCTAAAACAGCTACTCCCCAAATCTGAGCCTATGACAGATATTACTAATCAGTCTGATCATTTTCTCCTCAGAACCAGTATCTTTATCAACCCAGTGGTCCTAACAGTAACTACTTCATTGTAGAACACACATTTGTCATTCGGGGTTAGTTTCAAAATGATACCCATTTAATAATATATGTTGAATTAAAAAGAGCTTGATTTTGTCTTAAGATCTGTTCATTTATATTTTTCTTACAAGTGTTTTCTTATCTATCTTTATAACACTGAATGATATTGGTTGGCCTCTGGAAGAACTTATTAAGATGGCTAAAATTGGCTCTTGCAGCCTGTAGAATCTCTGTATAACAAATTTTGCAAAGCTAAATTTCAGTGTTAAGAAAAAAGTAAAAACAGGGATTTCACTCAGTCCTTCAGAAGCTGATTGGCACTGTGTTCACAAGTCATGAAGTTCAGATATTATAATTTCTAGTTCCTGTCCTGGGAGCTAAGGGCAGTTCTGGTAGTTCCAAGAATAAACAGTTGAGAGCTGACATAAATGCACAGGAATCACAAAAACAGATATATAGATCAATGGAAAAGGATAGAAAGGCCAGAAATAAACCCATGCACCTATGGTCAATTAATCTATGACAAAGGAGGCAAGAATATACAATAGAGAAAAGACAGTCTCTTCAATAATTGGTGCTGGGAAAACAGGACTGCTACATGTAAAGAATGAAATTAGACCATTCTCTAACACCATACACAAAGATAAACTCAGAATAGATTAACACCTAAAAGGAAGACCAGATACTATAAAACTCTTAGAGGAAAACATAGGCAGAACACTCTTTGACATAAATTGCAGCAACGTCTTTTTGGATCCACCTCCTAGAGTAATGAAAATAAAAGTAAACAAATGGAACCTAATTAAACTTAAAACCTTTTGCACAACAAAGGAAACCATAAACAAAATGAAAAGACAAACAACAGAATGGGAGAAAATATTTGCAAATGATACAATGAGTTATCACCTCACACCAGTCAGAATGGCCATCATAAAAAGTCTACAAACAATAAATGCTAAAGAGGATGTGGAAAAAAAGGGAACCTTCCTACACTGTTTGTGGGAATGTAAACTGGTACAACCACTATGGAAAAAAGTATGGAGGTTCCTTAAAAAACTAAAAATAGGGTTATCATATGATCCAGCAATCCCACTCCTGGGCATATATCTGGAGAAAACCATAATTCAGAAAGATACATTCACCCCAATGTTCATTTCAGCACTATTTACAATAGCCAGGACATGGAAGCAACCAAAATGTCCATCAACAGATGAATGGATATGTGTGGTTCTTATATACAGTAGAATATTACTCAGCCATCAAAATGAATGAAATATGCAATTTGCAGCAACATGGATGGACCTAGAGGTTATCATACTGAGTGAGGCAAGTCAGACAGAGAAAGATAAATATCATATGATATCACTTATATGTGCAATCTAAAAAAATGATACAAATGAACCTATTTACAAAACAGAAACAGACTCACAGGCTTAGAAAACAAATTTATGGTTACCAAAGGGAAAAGGTGGGGGGAGGGATAAATTAAGAGTTTGGGGTTAACATATACACACTACTATATATAAAATAAGTGAACAACAAGGATCTACTATATAGCACAGGGAACAATATTCAATATCTGTAATAACCTAAATGAGAAAATAATCTGAAAAAGAACAGCTTTACGTATATGTATAACTGAATCACTTTGCTGTACACCTGAAACTAACAAAACATTGTAAATCAACTATACTCCAATATAAAATAGAAATTAAAAAAAGCAACGACCCACTAAAAAATTAAAAATAAATAAATGCACAGGAATTGATCTCTTTCCAACCAAAAAATGGTTAAGAATTGCACAAAGTCAAGCATATTAATCATCCATTTGTTGTCCCATTCTACCACATCATCTTGGAAGATACTGAAAACTCTACAACACTGCTTGAGACACAATTTATATGACCCAGCCTAAAAAAAGCTTAGGCAACCCCACTTCTGGATCACAGGGTGTTAACATATTAGTCAACCCATAAAAGCTCCCACTGATTTATATGGAGTTGTATCGTTGCATCACAGGCTGAAGGGCCTAAATTGTTTTTAGAGAAATATAGGACTCTGTCTTCAGGATCATGACCCATGAATCATACCCAGGATTCCCAAAGCTGAGGCCAGTGGGGACATGGAAGAACTTGGCTTAGACACAGGGATATGACTCATTAGAAAAGATGAACTGGTTTTGAAAAATAACAAGAACCACCTTCTATTCTTTGCATACCTACCTTCTTTCTATAACTCCCTCCCCCTCAATACACACATATACAGAAGCGACCTAGAATATTTGGAAGTGTTTATGAGGTATATAAACTTATTCTTATCATTATTTACTTTTAGAGATCTTGGTCAATTTTCCTATAAGAAGTGATGGTCAGAGTTAATCTTTGAATAACAGATTGACAGAATGACACTTGCTCTACTTAAAAAAAAAATCACTTGCCAAATTTATACATTAAGTTGAGAAAAGTTGTGACAAATTCATATGCTGTGATATCCAAGCCCGGCTTCTTAATCATTTAAGTGACTCTGATTAGTAATTTTTAAAACTCATTAACAAAAAGTTCAAAGTAATTGCTGACCTACTGCTCTAAATGCAGTGGTGGGTGAACCACAGGCAGAGCGACACCCCAAGTATGGGCAGTGGTGGCTGTCACATCCTATTTCCATGTGCATGCAAGGGAAAGCTTGCACTCTCTGACAAGGTAAGGTCTCTCTGTTTGGGCCAAAGGGAAGAGCAGTATGATTTCAGGCCACCGGAACTCTTATTTTGTGATTTTCAAAAATTAAGTTGAAAATAATTTTAATATTATTTTTGAAATTTAATATTTTAATATTAATCAGTGTCTATGCTGAATTTCATTCTAATTGGATCTGAGAAACTGTAACTCCAAATATCAGAGACTTCCCATTTCTTTCTTCCATTTTTGGATTTAAGGACTAAAAACATCACAGCATGAAAAAAATGGGAAGCCTGGAAGAAGGATAAGAATGCACACAGACGTATCTGGCATTCTGGAAGCTAGTTCAGTTCAAATCTTCTTTCCCCATAGCTAAGTTGGGCGGGGAGCTGGTCTCAAGAGCAGCCCACCCACAACCACCCAGTCTGCTGGCAGGAACCTGCCCTCTGCCCTGTTCCCACCCTGAGCCCTGCAACACCCACCATGCTTCCAGCCGCCATTTAGGGTGAGAGGGAGGCATTTTCTTCCTTTCCCATTCCTTGGCTTCCCAGGGAGAGGTTCTGATTTCCTTCTCTCCTGCTATAGCTTTTAAGTGCATCTCCCATTTTTTTCTCCTTCCCTACCTGAAAGGTCCTATTTCATATGCCACTACCATCTTGCCTGAATGACTGCCCTAGTGAACTCCCTGCTCCCACCGTTTGCCATCACAGGCCTTGCTCTCAGGAGCCAGAAGCATAGTTTAAAAAGCAAATATGGTAGAGTCTTTCCTGTTTTACACTGTAAGTGACTTTACATTTCATTCAGCATAGCCTATAAGTCCTTAGATCAGGGGTCCCTAAACCCGGGCAACGGACAGGTAGCGGTCCAGGGCCTGTTAGGAACCGGACCGCACAGCAGAAGGTGAGAGGTGGCCAGCCAGCGAAGCTTCATCTGCTGCTCCCCATCGCTCCCATTACCGCCTGAACCATCCCCCACTCCCACCACCCCGTCCGTGGAAAAATTGTCTTCCACAAAACCAGTCCCTGGTGCCAAGAAGGTTGGGGACCAATGCCTTAGATGACCAACCTCTCCAGCCATACTGGCCTTCAGAATTTTCCTCAGAAGCCAGGTCTCACTACAGGGCCTTTGTACATACCTCTTCCTCTCTGAGCCTGAAAATGGGTCATGGGCTCTGCCGTCAGCAATCACAGAGCTTGCAGCACTTACCACAATGTGGATACAATGTCATGTGTCTCCTTCACAGCTGGACTGGGAGCAGCTGTGAGCATAGAAAGAGCCTGTCTATATTCTCAGGGTCTAGAACAGAGTAGGCCACGGAATAGGTGCTCAATAATTACTTGCCAAGTGTTTCTTAGAAATGTATCGATTGTTTCCTGATGGATAGATTTCCTTATTTGATCATTTCCAGCAAAGGTGTTGCTTATATATTTACTTAGCATTTCACTTGGTTCATAAATTATTTCTTTCCTACTTCACAGCCTTTGCGTGCTCTGTCTCCTCACCAGAACCAGCGCTGCTCTAGCTCTCTAGGCTAAGGAGTGAGGATGAGTTTCAGAAATTGTAAGTATTTCCCCAGGGCTTCTTTAGACCTTTGCATGTGCATAGGCAAGTGTCCTTTGGACCCTCAATAAATTATTCATTGGATGGATGGATGGATGGATGGATGGATGGATGGATGGATGGATGGATGGATGGATGGATAGGTCGATGGGTGGATGGGTGGATGGATGGTTGGGAGGATGGCAGACAAATACACTGATGGAAGGCGCTCAGCAGTGGCAGACAAGTTCCTTAGGCTGTTTATGTCTAAACTGTTTCCCCTGTTTGTGAATGAATAGTTAATCCCTTATTCCTCAGGGAAACTGTCAGCCGAAGTATCTAGTAGAGGCTGCAAAATAACTGAAACATGAAGAACTATCAGCAGAAGCTGCTATCTTCAAGGCAGTTTTGAGGAGGATGAATTACTTTGTGTTTCTAAGTACTTACAGGGTCCTTAAGGAAGCACTGTATGAATAAAACCCAATTACAAGATCACCACACCAGACTCCTGGGTACTGCTGTGTACAATTCTTTAACTATAACTTCCCTTTAAATTGGTGTATTTTGAGCAAGATTAAAAAGAGATCTCTCTCCCTCTCTTCTAATTATAACGCATCTCCCCCAGCAGACACCCTTATCAGCAGAGAGGCACCGAGGGCCTCAGCCTGGTCTCCTGGGCTTCCCCTCTGCAATTCAGGAGAAAATCTGACTTGCGAGGGAGTCCCAGGCCTCCTCCCTTCCTCTCCTCTGGTTTCCAAGGTGGCAGACCCTTGGCTCCCTTCAGCCCGGGCTCCCCCAGTTCAGTCCCACTTGGCATTTCCCTGTTTCTAAGTGAGGTTATGGATACACATTGAGCCCAGAACTCATTGCTTTTTTGGAAAGGGCAAAATAAAAGAGGGGATTTTCCATATTCACATTTTTCCACAGAAATGTGTTCATAAGCTTTAAACTCGCCCAAGCTATGTTAATGTATGTGGTTGGCTTCTGTGCCAATTTTCATTGTGAATAATATGCTAAATAAAAGGGTTCTTGTCTTTCCCCTCCAACCTCCCCTCCCATAATTTTAAGTTCATAAGCCCATTTCATAAGTGAATCAGGTCTTAAGACAGAATCAGAAACGATGTTGTTCTTTTAGCCACTCACAGTGTTTGCTTTAAACCCCTGATAGGAACACGGGGTTGTGACAGCAGCGGCTGAGGCAAACAGATGACTTTATATATAATGCTTTTTACAAGGTGGTTCAGTTCATTTCTAACCTTGGTCTTGGCGTCATGGAAGGAGCCAGGGAAATTCCACCCCTTAACCCTACCCTGCATCTCCTCCCTTCAAGGGCAAGAAAATGTCCATATGCCTGTGGTTTCACAGCCCTTTCCCTGCAGTGGATCTTGCACCGTGCTGTCCCCCCAAATTCCGGAGAACCCCAATAATGTCAGCAGGTGGTGTTATTGGTAGTATTATTTTAATCAAGTGACTGAATGTTCACAATAAAAGTTGCAACTTTTATGAGCCATGAGCTGGCGTGTCCTGGCATGTCCTGGTTGTCAAGTTTCAGTGCGTTTTGGTTCGAATGTTCCCTGCCTGTGTTTATTTCTGGTCACACCACACCTCCTGGGACTGTCTTTGTGGCTTTGCTCAGCTGCTGACTCAAGTTTCAGAAGACATGGGGGAGAGTGGGGGACGTCTGTAAGATTCTGGCCTGAAGAAACGGCTCCAATGGCTCCGCACTTCTGAGACATTGAAACTTGCCCACGCTTCCCTGTCCTTGGAAGGTTCCAGAATACCAACTAGCCACGAATATGTAGGTCTAGAGGGGTGTTGACATAAGTGCACAGTGAGGACCAGAAGCCCTTGACAGAAAGGAGAGAACATGGACTTTCTGCCAGAGAAACCTGGATTCAAATTCCAGTCCTCCAAGGACAGAGCTAGCTCCCAACTGTGGGACTTTGGGTAAGTCCTTCAGCCCCTGACCACTACATCTACCAAACAGCAACAATAATGGCATCCATCTTAGAGAGTTGTATAAGGATTACATGAGAAAAAGAAAGTACAATGCATAGTCCATGGCTGGGTACATAGCAAGATACAATATTATTATTATCATTAGCTATTATATAATTTCAATTAATAATTAATTATAACTAATTCAGCAAAACAATATTAAGTAATGTTGATCTTAAAATTAGAATCCACATTAATAAGTATAATCTATAATTAATTACTAAGCAATATTAATACTTTTAATAATATAACACTATTTTATATTTATTTTAATAACAATATTTATGTTTACTATATTTACATTTATATTTTATATTTTAATAATATGTTTATATTTAATAATAATAATAGGTACTTGTATTATATAGCAATTGATCTTGCAGATCTTCTTTTTCTTCATCTGGAAAGTGAAGATATTAAAATTAAATTGGAAGAAACCCCTGCTTTGTAGGATTTTGTGAAGATGAATAAATGGCTTTGCACAGTGCTGGCCCATCAGCTCATAAAAGAGGATCACTGGTTTTAATGTGAGGGGTGTGCATCCTTCTCAAGCCCTGTATGAAGAAATACATTCTTCACTTGTCTGCAAGTATGACTATCTTATTCCAGCCTGTGCAAATGTGGTGCTTCCAATGCTACCTAAAAGGATGGCTGAATAAGTGACCTCAGAGGTTGGTTGCGGGGTTGGGGATATGCAGGGGTCAGCCCAGTCTCCAGGAGAAGATGGACACTTAGCCTCGAATGTCCCAATCCAGGCCTGGCACCATGGATTCTTCCTGGCTGACCAGTGGACGCAGGTACAAACTGCAGTCTGTCCCAGCAGGCACCCAGGAGGAGTGGCCCGGACGCTGAGTGCACCTGGGGGGCCTCGTCTCTCTGTCACCTTCCTTTTCTCCCTCGAAGGATAGGCAACCTGGATCTTCTAGAAGTCTTGTAAGGACCAGGTTGGCCTCTCCATCATTCACCTGTTCCTTTAATCTGGGTGCACAGGTCTCTGACAGTCTGGTGAAGCCTGTGGACACCATCCTGAAGAACATTTTAAATCCATAACATACAACTTTGGGGATTACAAAGGAAACTAATTATATATCAAAACAATTTTTAAAATTGTGACATAGTAATAGATGTATTTCTGAAATAATCTGTTAAATAGCAATTTCTAGCAAGGGGCCTAAAAAATATCATAATTTTGAAGTATTGATGAATGAAAATGTCATCATAAGAAATCTCTGTGATATAGAAATATCTGTGATTTCTTTTAGGACAAAGCATGGGTCCTGTTAACACTACTTTGGTTTGTTGCTTACATTCAGAACTAAAGGAAGTGCTACATTCCATTCAGAGAGTAATACAAACAAGTTGGAATTTTCTCCCTGTCCAGGTTCACAGACTCCATGACAAAAGCCCTGCTTAAGCCTACCTTACTCATCTGGTCTCCTAGTCTCTGTGCTATTGGAGGTCCTGGTCCCAACTTCTCATTGTCCTGCCATCTCATTTTCACCGTGGTCCTCAATGCAACATCCACTTGGTCACTGACCTTCCTGTAGTTCCCCTGGACCTGTCACTCTGGTCACATCAGATCTGTCTTTGCAATCCTGGGGTTTCATGGCAGAGCCCACCTTCCATTGTAGCCACTTAAAGAAGGCTGGGCTGGTTTCTAAAGCTGCGTGTGCACCAAGATCCTGTGAAGCACTCGTTGAGGTCCAGATTTCTATCTCGGTGCCCTCAATATGAGTTGCCAAGGGCAAGGAAGGGCCTTGGTTTCTATATTTTAAAGAACTCCCTAAATGCTTCTGAGGCAGTTGCTCCTTGAACAAAATGGTACTTCTGCTATGGAACAAGAATTTTTCAGTTTGAAAACTATTATTTTATTATTCTATATTCTGAGTGGAAGATGAAAGGGCAGCCAGTGCATAATGTGTTATATATATATGTATAATATACATATATACACACACACACACAAACAGAGATGCAAGCTGTGAAAGTGAGGAAGGAAGGAAGGAGGTGAGAGAGAAAGGAAGAAAGAAAGAAGAAAGAAGAAAGAAAGAAAGAAAGAAAGAAAGAAAGAAAGAAAGAAAGAAAGAAAGAAAGAAAGAAAGAAAGAAAGAAAGAAAGAAGGAAGGAAGGAAAGAAAGAAGGAAAGAAAGAAAGAAAGAAAGAAAGAAAGAAAGAAAGAAAGAAAGAAAGAAAGAAAGAAAGAAAGAAAGAAAGAAAAAGAAAAAGGAAGGAAGGAAGGAAGGTGGAAGGTGGAAGGTGGGGGGAGGGAGGGAGGAATGAAGGAAAGAAAGAAAAGAAGGAAGGAAGAGAAAAGATGTCTTAAGTGCCACTTAACTTACACGAAAAGAAAATTTTATCAGCAGAATCCAGACATAAATATAAAATCAGCAAGAAGGATGGATTGATTTCGAAATTCAACAAATATTTATTATGTGCTAGCTATATTCCAGGGCAGGGGTTGCAAAACAGCAGTACGTACAGGAACCAGGTGAGAAGGTGCTGGTATGAAAGATTCAGGGCCCTCTCTGTCTTATTTACCCCATTTGAAGCACACAGTTCTGCTGTGTAAGAAAAACAACAGGATGAATGTAACAAGTCATATCATTAAAACTCAGTTCACAGTGTCAGGGATGGTGACTGTGCAAACTGCAGAGTACACGTCCAGTGAGTATGTATGTTTCCTGTGTACTAGCTGCTAGGTCTGCTACCTAGTTCATTGCTTTAGGAACACATTGTATCCATCTGCCATATCCTTCAATTTTTCAAGAAACTGAAATGTTATGGAAAGTCTCTCTATGCATATATGTTGGAAACTGTTCCTGTTACTACTTCTGCATTACAAATTAACTTAAAACTTATCTAGGGTGCCTTCAAGATGGCAGAGGAGCAAGATGTGGAGATCACCTTCTTCCAACAAATACATCAAAACTACATCTACATATGAAACAACTCCTACAGAACACCTACTGAATGCTGGCAGAAAACCTCAGACTTCCCAAGGGCAAGAAACTCCCCATGTATGTGTCTGTGTGGCATACAGGGTCTGGGTGTTCTGGTCAGGTGTCAGGCCTGAGCCTTTGAGGTGGGAGAGCCAACTTCAGGACAATTGGTCCACCAGAGACCTCCCAACCCCACATAATATCAAACAGCAAAAGCTCTCCCAGAAATCTCCATCTCAATGCTGAGACCCAGCTCCACTCAACAACAAGCAAGTTACAGTGCTGGACAACCTATGTCAAACAACTAGCAAGACAGGAACACAAACCCACCCTTTAGCAGAGAGGCTCGTAAAATCATAATAAGTTCACAGACACTCCTAAACACACCACTGGACATGGTCCTCCCCACCAGAAAGACAAGATCCAGCCTCATCCACCAGAACACAAGCACCAGTCCCCTCCAGCAAGAAGCCTACACAACCCACTGAACCAACCTTGACCACTGGGAGCAGACACCAAAAACAACAGGAACTACGAACCTGCAGCCTGTGAAATGTAGACGCCAAACACAGTAACTTAAGCAAAATGAGAAGACAGAGAAATACACAGCAGATGAAAGAGCAAGGTAAAAACCTACCAGACAAAACAAATGAAGAGGAAATAGGCCATCTATTGGAAAACAAATTCAGAGTAATGATAGTAAAGATGATCTAAAATCTTGGAATTAGAATGGAGAAAATAGAAGAAATATATAACAAGGACCTAGAAGAACTAAAGAGCAAACAAATAATGATGAACAACACAAAAAATTAAATTAAAAATTCTCTAAAAGGGATTAATAGCAGAATAACTGAGGCAGAAGAACAGATAAGTGACCTGGAAGATAAAATAGTGGAAATAACTACCACAGAGCAGAATAAAGAAAAAAGATTGAAAAGAATTGAGGACAATCTCAGAGACCTCTGGGACAACATTAAACACACCAACATTCGAATTACAGGGGTCCCAGAAGAAGAGAAAAAAAAAAGGGACTGAGAAAATATTTGAAGAGATTATAGTTGAAAACTTCCCTAATATGGGTAAGGAAATAGGCAATCAAGTGCAGGAAGCACAGAGAGTCCCATACAGGATAAATTCAAGGAGAAACATACCAAGACACATATTAATCAAATTATCAAAAATTAAATATAAAGAAAAAATATTAAAAGCAGCAAGGGAAAAGCTACAATTAACGTACAAGGGAATCCCTATAAGGTTAACAACTGATCTTTTAGCAGAAACACTGCAAGACAGAAGGGAGTGGCAGGACATATTTAAAGTGATGAAAGGGAAAAATCTACAACCAAGATTACTCTACTCAGCAAGGATATCATTCAGATTCAATGGAGAAATTAAAACCTTTACAGATAAGTAAAAGCTGAGAGAATTCAGCACCACCAAACCAGCTTTACAACAAATGCTGAAGGAACTTCTCTAGGCAGGAAACACAAGAGAAAGAAAAGGCTTACAATAACAAACACAAAACAATTTAAAAAAATGGTAATAGGACCATACATATCGATAATTACCTTAAATGTAAATGGATTAAATGCTCCAACCAAAAGACATAGACTGGCTGAATGGATACAAAAACAAGACCCGTACCTATGCTGTCTACAAAAGACCCACTTCAGACCTAGGGACACATACAGACTGAAAGTGAGGGGATGGAAAAAATATTCCATGAAAACAGAAATCAAAAGAAAGCTGGAGCAGCAATTCTCATATTAGACAAAATAGACTTTAAAATAAAGACTATTACAAGAGACAAAGAAGGACTCTACATATTGATCAAGGGATCAATCCAAGAAGTTATAACAGTTGTAAATATTTATGTACCCAACATAGGAGCACCTCAATACATAAGGCAAATGCTAACAGCCATAAAAGGGGAAATCAACAGCAACACAATCATAGTAGGGGACTATAACACCCAATTTTCACCAATGGACAGATCATCCAAAATGAAAATAAATAAGGAAACACAAGCTTTAAATGATACATTAAACAAGATGGACTTAATTGATATTTATAGGACATTCCATCCAAAAACAGCAGATTACACTTTCTTCTCACGTGCTCATGGAACATTCTCCAGAATAGAGCATATCTTGGGTCACAAATCAAGTGGTGGTAAATTTAAGAAAATTGAAATCATATTAAGTATCCTTTCCAACCACAATGCTATGAGACTAGATATCAATTACAGGAAAAAAGTCTGTAAAAAATACAAACACATGGAGGCTACACAATACACTAGCAAATAACTAAGAGATCACTGAAGAAATCAAATGGGAAATCAAAAAATACCTAGAAACAAATGACAATGAAAACATTATGACCCAAAACCTATGGGATGCAGCAAAAGCAGTTCTAATAGGGAAGTTTATAGCAATACAATCTTACAATAAGGAAGTTTATAGCAATACAATCCTACCTTAAGAAACAAGAAACATCTCAAATAAACAACCTAACCTTACACCTAAGTCAATTAAAGAAAGAAGAACAAAAAAACCCCAAAGTTAGCAGAAGGAAAGAAATCATAAAGATCAGATCAGAAATAAATGAAAAAGAAATGAAGGAAATGATAGCAAAGATGAATAAAACTAAAAGCTGGTTCTTTGAGAAGATAAACAAAACTGATAAACCATTAGCCAGACTCATCAAGAGAAAAAGGGAGAAGACTCAAATCAACAGAATTAAAAATGAAAAAGAAGTAACAACTGACACTGCAGAAATACAAAGGATCATGAGACATCACTACAAGCAAATACATGCCAATAAAATGGACAACCTGGAAGAAACGGACAAATTCTTAGAAAAGCACAACCTTACAAGACTGAACCAGGAAGAAATAGAAAATATAAACAGACGAATCAAAAGCACTGAAATTGAAACTGTGATTTAAAATCTTCCAACAAACAAAAGCCCAGGACCAGATGGCTTCACAGGTGAATTCTATCAAACATTTAGAGAATAGCTAACACCTATCCTTCTCAAACTCTTCCAAAAAACTGCAGCAGGAGGGACACTCCCAAACTCATTCTACAAGGTCACCATCACCCTGATACCAAAACCAGACAAAGATGTCACAAAGAAAGAAAACTACAGGCCAATATCACTGATGAACATAGATGCAAAAATCCTCAACAAAATACTAGCAAACAGAATCCAACAGCACATTAAAAGGATCATACACCATGATCAAGTGGGGTTTATCCCAGGAATGCAAGGGTTCTTCAATATACTCAAATCAATCTATGTGATAAACTGTAGTAACAAATTGAAGGAGAAAACCCATATGATCATCTCAATAGATGCAGAAAAAGATTTTGACAAAATTCAAAACTGATTTATGATAAAAACCCTTGAAAAAGTAGGCATAGAGGGAACTTACCTCAACCTAATAAAGACCTTATATGACAAACCCACAGCCAACTTCATTCTCAATGTTGAAAAACTAAATCCATTTCCTCTAAGATCAGGAACGAGACAAGGGTGTCCATTCTCACCACTATTATTCAACATAGTTTTGGAAGTCCTAGCCATGGCAATCAGAGAAGAAAAAGAAATAAAAGGAATCCAAATCAGAAAAGAAGAAGTAAAACTGTCATTGTTTGCAGATGACATGATACTATACATAGAGAATCCTAAAGATGCCACCAGAAAACTACTAGAGCTAATCAATGAATTTGGTAAAGTTGAAGGACATAAAATTAACACACAAAAATCTCTTGCATTCCTATATACTAATGATGAAAATTCTGAAAGAGAAATTAAGGAAACACTCCCATTTACCACTGCAACAAAAAGAACAAAATACCTAGGAATAAACCTACCAAGGGAGACAAAAGACCTGTATGCAGAAAACTATAAGACACTGATGAAAGAAATTAAAGATGATACCAACAGATGGAGAGATATACCATGTTCTTGGATTGGAAGAATCAACATTGTGAAAATGACTATACTACCCAAAGCAATCTACAGAGTCAATGCAATCCCTATTAAACTACCAGTGACATTTTTCATAGAACTAGAACAAAAAAGTTCACAGTTTGTATGGAAACACAAAAGACCCTGAATAGCCAAAGCAATTTTGAGAAAGAAAAGCAGAGCTGGAGGAATCAGGCTCCCTAACTTCAGACTATACTACAAAGCTACAGTAATCAAGACAGAATGGTACTGGCACAAAAACAGAAATATAAATCAATGGAACAGGATAGAAAACCTAGAGATAAACTCATACATATATGGTCAGCTTATCTTTGATAAAGGAGGCAAGAATATACAATGGAGAAAAGACAGCTTCTTCAATAAGTGGTGCTAGGAAAACTGGACAGCTACATGTAAAAGAATGAAATTAGAACACTCCCTAACACCATACACAAAAATAAATTCAAAATGTATTAAAAACCTAAATGTAAGACCAGACACTATAAAACTCTTAGGGGAAAACATAGGCAGAACACTCCATGACATAAATCACAGCAAGATCATTTTTGATCCACCTCCTAGAGGAAATAAAAACAAAATTTAAAAATGGGACCTAATGAAACTTAAAAATCTTTTGAACAGCAGAGGAAACCATAAACAAGATGAAAAGACAACCTCAGAGTGGGAGAAAATATTTGCATACGAAACAACTGACAAAGGATTAATCTCCAAAATATACAAGCAGCTTTTGGAAATATACCATCTCTAAAATATACAAGCAGATTTTCAATATCATAAAAACAAACGACCCAATCCAAAAATGGGCAGAAGATCTAAATAGACGTATCTCCAAAGAAGATATACAGATTGCCAACAAACACATGAAAGGATGCTCAACATCACTAATCATTAGAGAAATGCAAATCAAAACTACAATCAGGTATCACCTCATACCAGTCAGAATGGCCATCATCAAAAAATCTACAAACAATAAATGTTGGAGAGGGTGTGGAGAAAAGGGAACCCTTTTGCACTGTTGGTGGGAATGTAAATTGATACAGCCACTATGGAGAACAGTATGGAGGTTCCTTAAAAAACTAAAAATAGAACTACCATACGACCCAGCAATCCCACTACTGGGCATATACCCTGAGAAAACGATAATTCAAAAAGAGTCATGTACCACAATGTTCATTGCAGCTCTATTTACAATAGCCAGGACATGGAAGCAACCTAAGTGTCCATCAACAGATGAATGGATAAAGAAGATGTGGCACATATATACAATGGAATATTACTCAACCACAAAAAGAAATGAAACTGAGTTATGTGTAGTGAGGTGGATGGACCTAGAGACTGTCATACAGAGTGAAGTAAGTCAGAAAGAGAAAAACACATACTGTATGCTAACATATATATGGAATCTAAAAAAAAAAAAAAAAATGGTTCTGAAGAACCTAGGGGCAGGACAGGAACAAAGGCACAGATATAGAGAATGGACTTGAGGACTGGGGGAGGGGGAAGGGGAAGCTGGGACGAAGTGAGAGAGTGGCATTGACATATATACACTGCCAAATGTCAAATAGATAGCTAGTGGGAAGCAGCTGCATAGCTTAGGGAGATCAGCTCGGTGCTTTGTGTCCACCTAGAGGGGTGGGATAGGGAGGGTGGGAGGGAGACGCTAGAGGGTGGAGATACGGGGATATAAGTATATGTATAGCTGATTCACTTTGTTATACAGCAGAAACACATCATTGTAAAGCAATTATACTCCATTAAAGATGCTTAAAAAAAAAGCTTAAAACTTATCCACTTACAAATAACCATTTTATTATTCTCATGGATTGTTTGGCTTGGAAATCACCAGCAAAGTGGGCATGTCTTGTGTCGGCTCCACCAGGTCTGAAGCCTCAGCTGGGAAGACTCAAAGGCTGGGGTCTGGAATCATCTAAAGACCCATTTACTTCCACGTCTAGTTCCTGGGCTGGGAAGGCTCAGTGAGCAGAGCTTCCACTTGGATCAACTACCTGTCGCTTCCCCATGTGGCCCCACTTCCTCACATCAGCAGCCTCCGAGTAGTGGGACTTCTTTCCCGGCAGAGCTTCAAGCGCCAGTATTCCTACAAACAAAGAGAGAGCTGTGTGGTCTTTTAGGACTCAGCCTTAGAAGTCATGTGGTATCACTCCAGCCAGAATATATTGGTCAAAGCAGTCAAAAGCCCACCAGATTCAAGGTTTTGCCTTTTGATGGGGAGTGACAAGGTTATGCTCTAGAAGTGCATGTGGCCAGGAACTAGTGTTGCAATCATCTTTGAAAAATATAGCCTGCTGCTGCAGTAGCTAATTCAAAACTTTATTTTAAAAATGAGTTAAACACTGTGTATACAACACTGTGTAAAACATGTCTGTACATAGCAGGGCCACTGGTTCTAGATCTCTGCATTAGGGTGTAAGAATTCAGAGATGATTAGGATTTGGCTGCTCTGTTTCAGGAACACAATCTAATATTGTGGATTTTCAGAATTTCTATGAATTACATATTCACGTTTTTTGTACCCTTGTTAGAGTCAGAGCAGAGTTGGGGGCGGGGTGTGTGCCAAGACTAAACGGCACTGTGTGTCAGAGCCCCCATTCCCAGCCCCAGGAGTTTTACTCTATATTCTGAGGAGGAGCATTTGCATTTTTTAAAATGCTTTTGAGATTCAGGACCATGATCTTCCTCTTGCCCCTCTTTGAGAAGCACTATTCAAAACAGACTTTCATGTTACAATGGGTACTTATGAATTCAGAGATCATTCCTACAAAATGTCACCAAAATTCATTTGCTTGTAAACATGTAGCTTTAGACCCAGAATAACCCATTCCTCACCTCCCTCTATTTCTCATTCTATATGTTTGGAAATTGACATGAGGATTCAAAAATAAACTTAAAAGGTATCCAGTAGCCCAAATAAGGACATGTGTTTTACAGTTTTATTATTGTTCTCTAGTCCCATTCATAGAAATAATAACTTTGGAAAAATTCTAGAGGACTTTCTTCTCATCTCTTTCTCCCAGCCTCCATGTATATGGAAGGATGGAGCTAAAAACATCTGTCTCTCTTCTTACTTAATAAGGGAACTTTTGCTCCGATGAATACTGCTTCCTGTTGCTATTTTATTTACAGCCTATTCACAGACTCATGTAATGTGTCTCTGTGAGGTCTGGTCATTCCGTATGGTGATTCAGAAGGTTATGCCTGAAATATACCAGGAATTCTGTGCCCTTCACCATGATCCTGTATTCCAGGGTGTGGTATGTTGGGGATGTTCGGGTTTATTGTCCAAACGTTAATTGTGTAAATAAGGTGGCAATCCCAGCAGCCCAATCCTGGGCCCCTCAGCACTGGCATGTGTCCAGGGAGGTGTGTGATCATAGCCTCTGTCTGAGCTCACCTTTGCAGGTAATGCGGCAGGTATGTGGCATTAAAGAGCAGAAAGGCCAGCGAAGGTTGGTAATTGTTTAACTCTTCCAGTGGCACACCTCTGAGTACATGAACCACACCTGCAGACCTGGCAGGACGTGCTGTGCATGACTGGACAGAGGTGCTGGGTACACTCGGAGCCAAGGAATGGCTTTAGGCGGGAGCCCAGGGCTGACAGGGAGCCCAGCCCCTGGCCTGCTTGAAATCTCACGACTCAAGATGCCCATGCTTGAGGGAGGCAGCTGCTCATTAGCTAGGCAAAATTAATCAGTTGTGTCACTTTTCAGCACCTCCATTCCCTCTTCTGTAGAGTCAGGGAATTGAGCATATGATCCATAAGATATCTTTCAGCTCTGACATGTTCTAGCACAGTGATTCTCAAACTAGAGGACCCATCAGAATCCTTTGGTAAGCTTGATAAAACACAAATTGCTGGAACCCACCCCCAGAGTTACTGATTCAGAAGGTCTGGGGTAGAGCCCAAGAGTTTGCATTTCTAACACATTTCCAGAGGTGGCTAAGCTGCTGCTTTGGGGACCACACTTGTAGAACCACTGTTCTTGTCTATGATATCTGCTGTGCTTTGGGGGTCTTCCTGGGCCACCTTACAAAGCTTCAGTGGGGTGTGATGAGGACTCCTTTGCTCAAGGAATGAATAAGGTTTTATTTCCCAAATTTCCCCAACCCTTTGCTGTTGCTTCTCCCACCAGATTAACCATCTTTGGAACAGCAGAGTTTGAAATGAGAAAATAAAATGAGACATAGATCATTTAGTCAGTCCAAGGAGCTGTATTTTACTGAGCTGTATGTATTATGGCTTGCCTAGTACTGTTTCTTAAGCACAAGAAGCACTTGAAAAGTATTTGTTGAATAACAAATAGGCTTAGTGGAAGGGAAGATATTAAAAATAGTGTTCAAAAGAGGTTTATCTGCAGATTACAATCATCAGTGTCAAGGGGTCCTTGATACAAATCATGAAGGGACCGGAGTGGCAACGTAACAGTGTGAATCTGTTGTATGTAAGGCAACAGGGAATGGTGAGGTCTGTGGTGATGAGAAGAGGACAAGTGTCTTAAAGAACTTTAAAAGCTTTCAATATTTTATTGGCCAAATTGGAGCTCTTGAGTTACCAGGTTGCAGTCTCTAACTGTGTCTTTTCAATGCTCCCACACCATAGAGACAAGAAAGAGGAGGAAGAGTTATTGAACATTTACTGAGCTTATTATTCAACTTGTATTGCCTTAATTTATATTACTTATAATCTAATTTGAAATCTTTCAGCATGAACAATGTGACATACTCTTGGGAGTTAATTTTTGACTATACTCTAGTAGCTTATGGTATGTTCTTTTTTAAATATCTCCTAATGATTCCCACCTTCTGGTATTCCTGCTTCATGTGAAACCCTCCCTTTCAGTGTGGGCTGAACCAAGTGACTGGCTTCCAACAAGTGGAATATGGGAAAGTGATGGGAGTAACTTCTGTGATTAGATTATAAAACACTGTGACCTCCAGCTTGCTTTCACTCTCTCTCTTCCTGGCACTCTCTCTCTTTCACTGGCATTTTGTCCATGCTGGCTGTGCTGAGGAAGTGGGAGAGATCCACATGGCAAGGAACTGTGGGCAGCCTGTCTGTAACTGCTGGCAGGAATTGAGGCCGCACCCTCTAGATTGAGCTTGGAAGTGGATCCTTCCCCAGTCAAGCTTTCCAAAGAGACCATGAATAAGACCAATACCTTGATCACAGTCTTTTAAGAGACCCTGAGACAAAGGAATATCAGCTGAGTGTTACCAAGATTCCTGAACCACAAAAACTGAGTTAATAAATGCATTTGGTTTTAAGCTGCTAACTTTTTGGGTAAATTTTTATGCAACATGAGATAATGAACACAAAGCTATTTGTTAACATTGGGTGTTTTTACGGTAGTCAGAATTTGGAAAACTCAAATCATAAGACCACACTAAGTGGTGTCCAGGTGCTGGCTTGAACCAGCTCATGAGAGCTGGTTGTATACATCCCTTTCTAACTCCACATTCAGGGGTGTCATGTTAATAACTTGAAATCAGTGTGGTGACAGTATTTATTCAATGGCGATCAGCAAACACTCCCATTTTGAGTTCCAGTTTGCTAGCACACTGCTATACTTCAAAAGCCCTCCTATGAGCTCTTAACCTCTCTTTGTTTTTGGTGAACATCAGAAGCCTGGTAAATTAGCATAATGGGTATCAGAAGTATTGTCCCATTAGTGGGTTTGGGGTTGTTCAAGCCATATGGGTTGTGGGGAGATGCTCTGCAGGAGTACCATCTTGCATGAAGGGGACAGATGAGTCTAAGAGTCTGCAAACATTTGAATAACATCTTCAGCTTAGGAATATGAAATGGTCCTCACTCAGCTCTCTATAGAAGGATTATTTTATCTGACTTGGCCTGAATTCTGCCACTGGAATATTTTTTCCTCTGTTTCAAGTGAACCTTCCACCCAAGGCTCTGTATAAATATCTAGCAGAACAAAGAACTAAGTCAAGAATTCCTAGCACTTGGTACTTGCTTGCAAATAGATATTTGTACTGGGGTCAAATTTCTCTCTGAGAATTGTTTTTATTGTTGTATAGTAACTGGTGGGGAGCTTTAGGGGGAGGTGGCCTTACTTATTTCTAATTACTGATAGCTACCTATATTAATAAAGAAGGAATTGGTAATTGTGAGAGATCAAATTGGCTTAAGTCAGTTGGAAATATCAATCATCAGTGATGCTCTACGCTAGCCAAACCGACATCCTCATTTTCCATGTCTTTGATCTATCCAGGTTGTGCCTACGTTCCCAGCCCTGTTTCTGGCCAAGGTGCTTGGGTCACAGCAACATAGGCTGCTCCAAGGTCTCTGCTCCCCCAGCCGAAGTGACAGCTGACTCTGCAGAGTGCGTGCCTGTGATTTTGAGTCTGCTCTTTTAGACCCTTTTGAAGGATGTTAATAACTGAGGGTATCCTAAGCAACTTGTGGCAAGGGCTTCTGATGACATCTATGGTCTGATGAGCTTGAAACCTTCCCTGATGATTGAACTTCCACTTAAAGGCTGACTTTCAAACTTCCACTTCCTCTTTTGAAAGACCATGGCAGACTAAGTAACCCCAACTGGATCCATTACATACTGTTCCTTGGCTCCTTTTATTCTTTCTCTTTTCTTTCACTCACTCTTTTCTTAAAACTATGAGTCAGCACAGAAAAATTCAAGCCCTGATTTGGTCTTGAACACTATTGTAAATAAAGTGACCAATTACATCTCCCTGGTTGAACTGAACATTTGGAAATTTGGTTAGTGAGGGATGTTGAAAGACAGACAACACAGGGTGTCACCATATTATTGAACAGATTTTGAGCCCCATTCCCTATAGAGTATTGTATTCGGGAGATCTGCTTACTCAGGATTCTTTGTTGTGGTTTGTGCATATCTGGGGAAGATAAATCCCTCTTGCCTGTTGATTCAAAGTGGTTAGCTTGCACACTCTTTCCGAAGAGCTTCCAGCTTTGACTCCTTTCCTTGCATTGATCAATGAGTGGGCTGTGAAGCCTCTTGCAGCTCTCTGTCCCTCTGCCCCCAGTCACCCTTCTTGTTGACATTCCAAACTGTTAAGCTCACAAATGTACTGGGAAGACAGTAGCTTGAGGACACTTATTCCCTAAGAGAGAATCCTTGACTTTCACGGTATGTGACTTTGTTATTTTCCCATCCTTGTAAGGGCTTGACATTGTTTCAGAAAATAGTGTTGAATTGGGGAATGTCGACTCCAGTTGCTCTCTCTCTGACCCATGCCATCCAATGTCTTCATTCTCCTCAAAACCTTTTTTGGAATGAGGCAGGGTATAAATAATAAATAAAATTTCCTCCAGTGTAAAAGGAGGAGTAATTTGAGAATTTCTTCCCCCTCCAACACTTGAAGGAAGATAAAGACTGACAAGAGTAAAGTTGTTATATTCTAGATATAAACAAGACCACCAAATAAACAAGGACCATTGTGTAAGATGTGGTAAATTATGAAGGGTCAGTATTTGATGACTTATGATTGGGTCAAGGCACAAATAAGTATTCCTCTTCCCCCACCACATTTTTTTCCAATTGTGTGCAGCATAGAAATTCTAGAGCACTAAGTCTTTATTCCAACTGCCATTTGAGATTCTATAGCAGCTGGATGTATCACCAATGATCCAACCCATATGACCACAAGGGATGCTGAGATCTGCTAAGGAGAGCTAGGATCAAACCAAGAATTATGTGGGTGTGAGTAAAAGGGCAGTGAAGTATGAAAGATAGTTTGGGTCAGAAAAGACATCTACTCCCCACAGAATTTTCTGGAAGGTGGCACTTTGTAACCAGTTGGGATCCAGGTTGTAAAACCTTTTGGTTACAAAGAACAGAACCATGTCTGTGTCAAGTAATGGAGGTTACGGTAAGTTACTATGGCAACAAGGCTGGTATAAGCTAGTGCCTCCTTTTGACTAGGACAGTAGTTTTCAATTGGGGGAGATTTTGCCTAGTGGGGGACCCTTGGCAATGTTGTCTGGAGATATTTTTGATTGTCACAACTAAGGAGGTTGCTGCTGGTATCTTGTGTGTAGAGGCCAGGGAAGCTGCTAAACATCCTACAATGCACAGGACAGCTCCTAACAATGAGGAATTATCCAGCCCCAAATGTCAATAGTGCTGAGGTTGAGAAACCCTGAACTAGGGAAAGAAGTGCCCTCTCCCTGCTATACCACCCAGTACTGGTGCTCTGGAGGACCCTGCATATCAAAGATTAAAAAGCAAAGACAGTGAATGTTGTTTTGGGTTTTGTTTTTTCCACATTCATAAGAAAGTCCTTTACCTGACTGAACAAAAGGGGGTTAACAGACAAGGAAGCTAACAAGACAGCCAACAGTGCTGTTGACTATAACACCACTGTGTGGATTCAGAGGACAGACACTGAATTTTAATGGAATTTCACCTGGAAACATTCATGCAAAGGCAGCATTATTAAGCAATATAACTGACAGACAAGGACAAGACTCCCTCATCCCTAAAGATCTGAAGTCATGTAGAGACCCACCTGCCTGGGACTGTTAGGGGACGCCCACCAAGGTGAGCAAGCAGGAAAGGAGGTCCTGGAGAGATGTCCTCCACTCTGCTGGTGATGTCAGTTCTTGATCCTGTTTCACAAGGTTTTAGAAATGACTCAGTAACACACTCTACAGAAAAATAGTGATGCACCATTTTAAAACTCCTCAAAAAACAATACTGCTCATGACATTATTGCTTACTATAGTATCGTGACCATAATTTTGTAATGTTTGTGTGTACCCTGTCTCTTGCAGATTCATCAGCCACTTTTTCTGCCCTGCTCTGCGTCCCTGGGGACTGACCCTTACTGACAAAATGAAGGGAATTCCCTTTTTCTCTAGCTTCTACCTGGCTCAGCTAATGGAAGTGCTGGCAGGAGAACAGTGGTAAGAGGAGAAAGAAATCAGGATACGTATTCCCCTGGCCCCACCCAGCCTTGGCACCTCTTTCCTGGCAGTGGCTCTGAGCCTCCATGTTTATGGGTCCTTCATGGTTCCAGTTCTCCCTGGGCTTTGCCAACCCTGCTTTCCTTCCTTTGCCCTTCAGGTCAAGGAGTGGTAACGGCTTTTGGCTGTTGCTAGTCTGAGTTGCTCGACATCTTTTGTGGCTTCCATTAAAACTACCCACAACTCATAGAGCAATGGGAAACCTCATTGTTGGTGGGAATACAAAATAGTACTTTGAAAGACAGGCAGTTTCTCACAAAGGTCAACATAATCTTACTGTATAATTCACCAATCATGCTCTTAGATGCTTACTCAAATGAGTTGAAAACTAATGATCACACAAAAACATGCACATGAATGTTTATAGCAGTTTTATTCATAATTGCCAAAAAATGGAAGCAACCAAGATGTCCTTTATAAGTGAGTGCATAAACAAACTGTGGTACATCTAGACAATTAAGTATTATTCAGTGATAAAAAAAAAAAAAGAGCTATCAAGTCATAGAAAGAGATGGAGGAAACTTAACTACATATTAGCTAGGTGAAAGAAGCCAATCTGAAAAGGTTACATACTCTATGATTCTGATTATGTGACATTCTGGAAAAGGCAAAACTACACAGACAGGAAATATATCGGTGTTTGTTAGAGGTGCAGAGTAGAGAGGGAAGAATGAACAGGTGGAGCACAGGAGTTTTTAGAGCACTGAACCGTTCTGTAGGCTACTGCAATTGTAGATACATGTCATTATACAGTGGTGAAAATCCATAGAACGTTCAACACAAAGGTGAACCATAATGTTAACTTTGGACTTCAGCTAATAATGATGCATCAATATTGGTTCATCAATTACAACAAATGGACCATACTAATGCTAGATTTTAATAATAGGGAAAACTGTGCCTGGTAGGGGAGGTATACGGGAATTCTCTATACTTTCAGTTCAATTTTTCTGTAAGCCTAAGACTGCTCTAAAAAGTGAAGTCTATTAATTAAAAATATATTAATAAATATGTGTATATATGCATACACATATGTATATATATATAGAGTGAATATATATAAAGTGATATTTACAGAGATATGTGCATGTGTCTATACATGTAAATAAAGTTAAAAAAAAAACCTACTCATCTCTGTGCATAGCCCCATATTAATTTTTTTTCAGTTAAATGCTTTCCAGAGAAATTCTGCTACCCAGTCCCTGACTATTGTCACTTGTATCAAAAAGGCATTGTGAAAATAAAGAAAACAGATAAAATTATGACATTATCAAAACATTTTTGTTCATAACATGCATGTTAGAAGCCAAAATATTGATGGCTCTTCATTTTGCCAATGAAGAAATTTTAACAGATATATAAAATTTTAACAGGTATATAACTCTGTTTCCTTGACAATGTCTGGGCTTTAGAAAACAAAGAATGACCTATTTTCCTGGATGTAATTATTAACAGAACTCCATTTTGCTCTCCGAAGTGCCCTGGTTTGGACAATACATTGTATTATTGTTGCACCACTAAGCATTTCCTTGGGAGAGAAGAGAAGTTGCAAAGTACCATGAATGGAGTCAAGTCATACCTCAGTTTGTCTGTTTGGACAATGTCTGGGGCAGATAGACTAGACTGAGAACAAAGTTGTGTCTGCAAGGACCCAATGTTCCCCAAACAAATGGCTTTATCAGATGAAACTATAACCTAGATCTTCAAATGATTGAATGTAATTGTTGTGATAAAAAAAAAATAGCTTAAATAGAATAAGGATTTGCTAAAGTTGAACCTCAGGCCATGTGAGATCCTCAAGAACTTGGACCACAGAAGCATGAAGCAGGAGCTGTTGGAGGCCAGCTGTGTGCTGCCCTCCCTGTGCATGAGGCCCAGAGCACAGAGGCCTGCCTTCCATGCCTACATAGCTGCAAGGCGACCCCAGAAGCCCATTTTCTGACTTCCAGGACAGGGACCGTTCAATTACCCTTTATTTTTATTCACTCATTTAACAAATGCTCTAGCTAGACACTGTATTGAAAAAACTGTGGTGAATAAAGCAAGAAAATAATTCTATTCTAGTGGGAAGAGACAACCAATAAACAAGTCATCAGATCAGTGAAATATTCATATGATGATAAATGCTATGAAGGGTGTAGACAGAAAAGTTCCCGCACAGGAGAAAGGGAGGGTTTCTCTCAAGAGATGATGGACCAGCTAATTCTGAAGAGGACAGGGAGACAGGCACGTGAAAACTTGGAGGTTCAGCCCACAGCCGCACTTGAATGAGTGAAACTACTGAATAAACAGTGTCTCAAGAGGAAATATGATTGTTTGAATGATTTTTTGATAAGGGAAAAGGAACTCAGCCTTCTACGTAGTATTTGTGGATACCTCAAGCTCTAGAAAAGAACTGCTGTCTTGTTAGCAGTTATTTGTTACTGACTGGTAATTGTCACCATCATAATGCATCTCGAAAATTAAGCTAAATCATGTTGCCTCATCACCCCTCTCAAAAGAGCACACTGGGCAACTGCAGGGAATGGAGAAATGAAAGAAACAGTGGGAAAACCCAAAATCCTCATGGGCGACCAGGCAGACAGGAAAGCCTAAAGACTCCTGTGTCTCTGCAATAGGTATTTAATTAAAATGAGTCATTGTCAAATAGGTTTGGAAAACTTTGGTTTAGAGAAAGTAAAATCATTTTCTATGTTTCCCATCTTCTTAGAAACTTTACCATGTGTATGTTCATTCTCTAAGAGGGAGACATCTTAGGACATTTTCCCCATGTTTTTTGCCCATGGAACTCTTTCTTCATGCAATCCTTGAGCAGCTCATGGAACCATTTAGGAAATTCCATTTAGCCAATTTGTCCTAAGAGAGCTTATAGTAGACCCACAGAGTGGGACTTTTCATGGATTTATGAGGGGATGGAAAAATTTTTCTCTTCCAGTCTGAAGCTGTGAAAGGAATGTAATGTCTGCTTTTCAACTCTGGTTGGCAGAATGTTGTACCCTATGGCACCTGAATGAAATAGCTGAGTTAGGTGTGTTCAATAAACATGTTGTTTCTGGTATGCCAGAATTCAAAACCAGAGCCCATTAACATGAGCGCTTCAAGGGGTTGCCACTGATGGAAGCTTTCAGGGGAAAGGCTGGTTCATCCACAAGTGACTCAGGATGTGATCGACGGTAGGAAGCCAAGCCGGTGAGTAAGGAACCTGCATACGCTGCTGACTGAGCTCAGCTTCACGCTGCTTCATTTGATCAAGTCAATTTCCTGAGCGTGGTAAGAGGACGCAAAGGAGAATGTCCTCCAAGACCACAGAAACACACATAAGGACTGCAGGTTAGAAATCTAGACCGACCACAGGATGCCAAGATTCCATTCAGAGAAAAGGGAAATACATCTGTTGAAATAAATGAGAAACACAGATATTCCATGGGAGTTTGGAACCTGGAAATCAGTGAGACCAAGGAAAGATCTAGAGGGACATGACAGAGGGCAAATTTCAGAGGAATTCACAACGTGATATTTGAGTGGAAAGGTGCTTGGTTTGCTTTCAACAGCGGGAGGAAAATCTCCATTCCACACCTACAAAAAGAACATTTTCGCTCTTGGGATCCTGGTGAGGCCTCATCTTTGAATTTGGTGTCTTGCTGCCGTAAGGGAGTAGGTGGCCCTACTAAAATGTCAACAAGAGACAGAGGAATGCCTTTGGGCCTGGATACACTGATTAAAGAAATCAAATCCCTTGGCCTTCTAGGCATCTTAACTTCCAATGATTGCCTTAGGACACGTTTAGAAGACTATGAAAACTCTGGAAGATTTCAAGGGAAACATTCCTGCCACAAGTATATGAAGATTGAAACATCCAGGGAAGGAAGGAGATTTGCTCTTGGAAGAGTGTGGAATTTCAGAGACCAGAGAAGACATTCCATCCTCAAGATAAATTAAGCTTTGTCCGAGGCCTCTCCTGGACTGCTGGGACACATCCCACCTCTGGAAGCTTCACATTAGCTTCCGGACTAGAGTGTTTGCTGATCTTTCAAAACCCATGAATCCTTCCGGATGCTGGCAAGGAAGCTTGGAAAAAATGAGATACCATATGTTATTTAGTGGTGAATGATTGTTAAGTGGTGTTTTCCTTCTTTCAGTTGGATAAGAAAAAAATGTATTTAAAGAATGGACTGTATTAAACAAAAGTATTTACACTTAGGCAAAATTTTCCTATTTGGGCAAATCTTCACTGCAATTAGGATCTTAATGAGACCTGTAAAATTTCTAACATAAATTAGAAAACCTCCCCAAACAATGAAATAATAAGATGGCTCACTTTTGTCCTCTCTGGATTAGCTCTAAATGACTTATTTTCAACATCCTAGTTTCATATTGCTCAGTTATCTGTCTTCTAATTTCCTACACCCTACTTTCTTGCTTTTTTTCCCTCTTTCTCCTCCTCCTTATCCTCTTTTTTCTCCTTCTTCTTCTTTTCTTTACACAGTCATCCCTCAGTGTACTCGGGGATTGGTTCCAGGACCCTGTGCTATGGATGTTCCAGTGACACAGTCAGTCCTCCGCATCCGTGGTTCCGTATACACGATTTAGTACCTGCAGTTTCATATCCTCAGTACAGAGGGCCAACTGTACTTGTCACTCCCTTCTATCTTCACCTTCTCCTCCCATTCTAGACTATCCTCTTTTTTATTCAGACTTTTTTCCTTCTAGTTGTTTCCCTTTTTCTTGTCTCCTTGGTTATAAACTACCCTTCATACGCATGAAATTTCTTCTTCAAAGGGATTTTTTAGCAGTATCCTCCCATTCTGAATGGATCTTGTGTGTAAGACGAAATTACCTTCTGAAGTCAGGTATCTTCTCCATGAATTATTTGGTGTTCAGTCCAAATTTTGAAGGAAAAAATTGAAGTCTATTAATTGATTTATTTAAAAATTACAGAATGCTATGTAGGTGCTAGGAAGAAACATAAAGATGTGTCTCCTTTTCTCTAAGAGCTTGTCAGCTGGCAGAGTTCATTAAACTCAAATGAGAACACAATGAGATGTCTTAAGGACAGATACAGATTACAGCTATGGTAGACCAGAAGTGAGAAAGATTTTTCCCTGTGAGATATCAAGAGATAGGATTTGAAGTATCTTTTAGACAAATGGGACCAGATTAGAAATTATTGGGCAGGAAGGGAAGGAGAGATGAATGATGTCGGAGAGGGTGACTGGGGCCAGTGGAGAGGACTTTAAGTGTAATAAGAGGTAAAGTACATAGAAATAACAGCACACACTTTGGAATCACATAGAACTGAATTTAATCCAGGCTTCTCCACATACTGTCTAAGTTACTTGATTCAGCTTCAGTTTCTGATCTTTAAAATGAGATTAATTAATATCCCCTAGATTTCACTGTTGTGAGAACTAACATTTCCAAGTTGTAAAAATTAAATTAGGCGATGAATAAAAAATCCTTTGCATAGTGTCTGATATTTGGTAAAACTTCTAATACGTGATAGCCATTATTAACATTATCACTCACGAAGCTAACTCATTCATTATTGAGAAGAAAGAGTGGGCTTTCAAATCATCTTTAGACAATGTATAGATGTCCTTGGAAGTAAACGAGGTGATACCAGTATACCTAAGCATATATATGTACAGTTGACCCTTGAACAACATGGGAATTAGGGACATTGACCCCCACACAGTCAAAAACCAAATAATTGATTTTTGGCTAAAAGATAAAAAATCAGGTTGGGAAAGAAACCAGGTTGGGAGTTAGTTACTTGCTTTCTAATTAAGAATATAGTGGATTGAAGCATGGTTCTCAGCCCTCTGTACTAACTCTTTGCTTCCCACAAGTACATTAATCTGATGACAGCTCAGAGGTATCTTAGATTTTGTGAAGATTACATTCTGCTTTTGTCACTTGAACACCTAGAACCATACTGTGGCCAAGTCCAGCCACTGTTTGGATCCTATTGTATTTATTTTCTATCCTCTTGTCTTATATCTGTAGGTTACCTTAAATCCTTAGTTGCAAGATATGGAATGAATAACTATCTGATGAAGAATATAAGAAAGTCATTTATCTTCCCCACCTCTCAGTTTTCTCAATTATAAGATGAAAGTCTTGGGTTAAGTTAAACTGAGTTTATTTTTTTCTTGATGCTAATGCTTTAAGATTACATGAATGAAGGCGAGATTGTCCAGGAATTAAGGATAGATTAATTCAGTCCATACTTAATTGTAGTAGACATAGATACTTCATATGTAAGAGCATAAATAACTTGATTTAAAACCATGAGCAAAGTCCATATATTAGTGGGTCTCAATCATAAACATTTCCTCCAGACTAGAAATTCTCAAGGCAAGACATGTATTTGGTTCTAAGAATGATTGAGCATATAAATGCATGAATAAATAAATGCATACACAATTTAAAATGCCCTTATGTGGTGTGTGTGTGTGTGTGTGTGTATATATATATATGTGTATATATATGTATATATATATATATATATATATATATATATACATATATATACACATATATATATACACACACACATATATATAGTACATCAAGTTTATCAAAAATATTTATTGTGGGACATCAAATTAATTGATAATACATTTCAATTGGAGAAGCTTTTTTTCAAAAATAACTGGCAGTTTTAAGGTTTTATTGATCATATCTAGCATATAATCTTAGAGAAAAAAATAATGTGTCTTTATTCCTCACTTAAAAACAAACCAGGGAGATCAGCTCGGTGCTTTGTGACCACTTAGAGGGGTGGGATAGGGAGGGTGGGAGGGAGACGCAAGAGGGAGGGATATACACATATATATGTGTGTGTGTGTGTATATATATATATATATATATATATATATATATATATATATATATACACACACACACACATATATATGTATATGTATAGCTGCTTCACTTTGTTATAAAGCAGAAACTAACACACCATTGTAAAGCAATTATACACCAATAAAAATGTTTAAAAAAAGATTAATGTTTATCCTATTAAAAATTTAATTAAACCTTTTTTAGCATTAAAAAAAAAACCAACAAAACTGTAAAGGATGTTCCAGTCTTGTGTCTTTATCTATTGTCATTTGAGAGCCAATAGGGGAAGTTTTGCAAAAGAAAGTGTCTGGTTTTTCTTGGTGGTGTTTTTTTGGTAGTGCAGGGTTGAGGAGGGATATGAGAGGTGAAGACTGTGGAGAGGAGAAACTTCACCTAATGATTTAGTAACAACCATAATGATGGTTATTACAAAGAAATTACTGGGGGCTGCAGGGCTACTAAGTTTCTGAGCTGTCCTCATAACAACTTCGCTGTACATTCTGGGTGAAGCACATTTCTGGCCCTTTAATTTCAATTACACTAAGCCTGATAATCTGAATATAAGACTGAATCGTTTCTTCTTTTAAATATTGGAGTTAAAATGCAGAGTTGCTAAAATGTAGGGAGGCATAAATTAAAGGTCATTGGAAGGGAGAGAAGCAAGTAGAGGTTTTACTCCGACATCGGATTCCAGCTTGATTTTACTTATAAATGATTTGGATACTCATGTTCTTAACACAAAATCAAGTTCACAATGACAACAGTCACATTTCTAAATCAACTAAGGAAGCGTACTTCTGAGCAAAGAGTATGGAATTTATTCCTCTAGGCATTAACTAACTTGGATTATTACAGATAAGAATGTCAAGTGCTACTCTGTTGATAAATATTTTATAACTCCAAATACATCACTTCCTTGAAACAAAAAGGTGATGAAATGTTTGAGACAGGAAAGACTCTATGATTACTTTGAGTAGAAGCCCTGACCTGAGGTTTTGTTAGGTCTGGAAAAAGAATCACCTTTCTGAATAAGAACATTTTAGAGAAGAAACAAAGTTTTAACTGCATCAACATTCATGTTGAAAGGGGTTGTGCTTTAGAAACTTTAGTAGATGTTTCCATAGCTTTGGTTCTTAGCAATAAAAGAAAACACTGTTAAGCTGTGTCAATGGGGAGGTGAGCAGTGAAGATATTCTATAACTTTAGTCCTCTTCGGTTTTGGAATTTATTGTAATTTTTTCAGTAAAATTTTCTTTTATTTAATCTAAAACTTAAATTTGTTTGCAAGCCTCAGTAAGCAGTGAATGGCAAGTTTCCAGAATTATCAAGAGACAAAGGACAGGCAGTTTGATATTGCTAAACAGTGTGTTCATAGGTTATAACTAATTAAATATGCTGATTTCAACTACTGAGTACCGGAAACATTCAAGACAGGAAGATATGTATGTGTTTTAAACCAAAATTTTACTCAATCCTCATTTTATCTTCAGTGATACCACCATCCTAAGCAATGTTTAAGCAAGGAGTTATTTACTTCCTCTGTATGGCCATAGGTCCATAATACAAAATCCAGGAAGTTAAGATTACATCACTATTTTGCAGTGACTCCCATCCCCTGGCAATCCCTCTGAAGTTGATTCTCCTGGACAGTTGGAGATTCTGCTAATACAAGTCATTTGAACCACCTGTGCGGTAAATACCTCCGTTTTCCAAACTAAAACTTGTTCCCAAGTTGTGCCTCTCATAGCTGTTTCCTGGGGACCATAATGTGGAGAGTTCATGTGAATGTCTCTTCTACTGAGAAATCAGTGAGGCAGCACGGGGGTCACGTATTCTGACACTCTTCTAGCTGGATGAAAACAAGCCAGAGCCTGGTCACAGTGGACCACACAGAACCACAGGGAAGGGCAGCTGCCTTACTTGAACAAAGCACCATTTCCCGTAGGCTGAAGGGGGGATTTCATCTAAAATTCCCTTGCTGGCCCCACAGCAAAGGCAGTAAAAGTCACTAGTGATGGCTGGCTCCTTTTATTCAATCCCTTTGTTTACTTTTGATCAACATTTTACATTCTTTTATTTACTTTGGATTGATTTAAAAAAATAGAGCCATCAGCTCCAAGCCTGGAGTCTGACAGGGAAGCAGCAATGGATGTTTTTGATTGCAGGCATCTTTGCTCAGGAACACAATCAACACATTCCTAGGAGGTTTTCAGAAGTGTCTGGTGTCATCCAAGATAAAAATGGGTCTCCCTCTTTTGGGACTAAGTGAATTGGAGGCTAGGTAGGTGTTATTCACGTCTAGACTTTTTGATGTAAGAACGAGACCCTGGAATTTACCTTACAGGTCTCTTCAAGCTAGTGGACAGACATCTCTTTTCCTCTGCTGCTCTTTTCCAATCTCATACACCCGCACAGTCTGTATTTTTGGCTCTTCTACTTCTCTACTTAACCTTTCCTCATCCATTTCAATGGCTTCCCACTGCAAGTTAGAATAAAATCGCACCTGGCATTGCCCTCCCAAGAGTCTATGTGAGTTGGCCCTCACCTATGTCTCCAAACTTATATTCAGTCCCTCCAACTCAATCTTGCCTAGAGACCTTGGGCTTGTAGTTTCTTCTTGGAATATTATTTCCCCAATCTTTTAAAACCACAGCTCCTGTGTCATCTCTTTGGAAACACATTCTCGTCCCCATCCCTCCTATCTAAACCATCCACAGCAGCATATCACCTGTTATATTTCTTTTCCAGCATCTATTGCCATCTGTCATTTTCTTATTTTCTATTTATGTACTCATTTACTTATTGTTGTCTCTCTCAACAAAGCAGACTATGAACTCCAAGATGGCAGGAACCTCTGCTATAAATGACTGTATCCTCAGTGCTTGAAATACTTCCTGACACAAAGTCATCCCTCGGTAAAGAGTTTGAATGAAGTAGTAGATGAATCATTACTGTCATAATATTAGCACATGGTAGACAGAATGCATGGCTTCAAATAGCCTCTTTTTACCTCTATTTCTATTAAATGCTCTCCTCTTTGCCTGTTGTGTTGTCCCCCTCCCCATGCTATGCCCACACATTTGTGTCCTTTGTCCAGCTTGCCTTTCAAAACTCCATTTACTGACCATCCCTGTCATCCCTCTTGGCCACTTCAGAAAGGATCGAGGGCTTCCTTGTCTACAGGTTAGAGTCATACTGGGTAATCATGTCTCCTAGAAACAGAAGCAGTTCTATTTCATTTTGTGCGCAGGGTGTGCAGCACAAGGCTTACCTCCTTAAGAGGAGGTAATAGCCTTAATGCCTATTTATTGAATACATGAATGTGTAATTAGAATGTTTTCAAAAATATCAACTTTATTTATTACCACTCCATGTGGTACAGAAAACACCCATGATACCTATTTGTTGATCACATGACCACAAAATTACAATCAGAAAATGTTTTCTTACATGTCAACTTTATTACCTTTCCATGTTGTACGTAAAATACCCTTGATGTTCCACAAGAAAGGTTTAATTCATCAGCCTGGTTCTTTTTTTTAATCTCCTTGTTTAACCTGGTAATTAATACTCTTAGAGTGCTTATGTTTTGGTAGACTCAGTTGAGGCCTTTGCTTGGCTAACCTCCTTCACAACTGCTCCAGAAAGTAGAAAGTTTTGGAACCATTACTGCACATTTGACAAAACTGAAGCTGAATTTCCCACCATCCCACAGTCAGTAAATGCTGGGGGGCAGGATTTGAACCCAGTCACAGATGGCAGAGCCTTCACTGTTAACCCTACAGCAAGTTTGATGTAAATGTCACCAGCATTTTTTTCTGCCCCTGTAGACTCAATATGGTCACCAATATTTTATGTGAAAAATCTGATTAGGTTACTCCCCTTTTTAAAAAGCTCTCTGACCCCATGAAGACCTAATGAATAAATGTCAGCTCCCTGTCATAGCCATCGAGCCCTTCTCCAAAGCACTTTTCCCATCATTCCTCTAAATGGGCACCATGCTCCAGCTATGCACAGGCTTTTTCTGGTCGTGAAACACACCTTGATTCTTTCTCTCTTTGCTTATTCACCTTCACTAGGTTCTACTCATCCCTCTAGCACAAGTTCACATATTCTTTATCATCTCCTCTAAGGAGCTGGTTGAGTCTTCCTTGATGCAGCCACTGCATTGGACCCTTATTAAATCTCTCAGCATTGTGAATTCTATGAGTTGTTTTCTTTCTCTTTCACTCTTAACAGACAAATTTCTAAGATCAGAGTCCAGTTCTTTGTACCAGTCCCAGTGCTTAGGACATGCTTTGGAGCATGCTATATTCTCAGAAACAAACAAACAAAAAAACAGGCAAAAAACTTTCAGAGAATAAAAGAATGCACACACCAGTACAGCTAATGTGTAAAGATGAAAAACACTGAGTGTGCAAGCCCTTTGGAAGACTGCTTGGCTGTATCTACTAAAGCTGAACATACGACATGACTCAGCCATTCTACTCCTGAGTATATACACTAAAGAAATGGGTGTTTATGGTTATCAGAAATGCTTGCTCAAGAAAGCTGATCACAGCACTATTTGTAATAGCCAATGATTGGAAATAACTCAAATACCCTTTAATAGTAGAATGCATCAATAGTGGTACATATTTACAAAGGAATATTATATAGCAATGAGTATGAACAAACTAGAACTTGGATAACATGGATGAATATTACAAACATAACATTGAACTACAATGATGACAATCCAGACACAAAAGAGTACATCGGTACGACTCCATTTATACAGAGTTTAAAAACCAACGAAATGAATCTATGGAGTTGGAATCCTGGAGAGTAGTGACTGGAAGGGGACCGACCCAAGGGGGTTTCTTGGGTTCTGGTTGTCTTTTATTCTTAACCTGGGAGCTGGTTATACAACTATGTTCACTTTGTGAAAATTAATTAAGATGTCATACATTTCTGTGTCCATTTAGTAGTTCAGTAAAAAGTAGAGATAGAGAATATAAGAGCAAAGGAGGAGGGACGAATGAGGGAAGGAGAGAGCGAGAGGGAGAAATTTTAAGAATAAGTGAAGTTTATAAAAAAAATTGTTCTGCATTTTTACGAAGTCCCAAGTCCCATAATTTACTTCAACTGTTTATTCAGAACCAGAAGAACTGCATCAAATTTGGCACACAAAAAAAATTAACTAAGAAATTGTAACAAGTCTTATTATATCCAAGTGAATTCCCCACGTTTGTAAAGTCCAAGGTGGCACCTCTGAGGACAGATGTGTCCTTCTAAGCATCCATGCAGCCACCCGGGAGCAAATGAGCAGTTCTAACTCATTCAGCTTGAAACGTAGTTTTATTTAGCTTGCCAGGGGATTCCTGATTGTCAGTTGTGCTTGATGGAAGTGGGTGTGACGAGGCACAGACATTTCTCCCTTTGCAGATGGTGGCCCTGGTGGGGGCACACACACCTCCTGCTAATTTGCAGTGACTGGATTCTATTCACAAGCCCTTGGCTCCGTCTGGCAATGTTCGCATTGCAGTGGCCAAATTCAGACCGTTTCTTTAGTAAGTCACGAGGTAGTATTTCTTCCCCATGTCACACAAGCAGGATTTGATCTGTGTTTGTTGGCAAGGGTAGACACGTGAAGATCAGACGCAAGCTTTGTCAAACAGACGGTAGTCTTCTGCTGAGAAAAATGACTTTTTTTTTTCCTCTTCCTAAGGCAAGTAAGTGAGAATTTTAGGAGTTAAGCTAGTGTTGAATTTCAGATCAGGTAAACTGACAAAGAGCCCTGCTGTGAATAGGAATGTTTCATTTTGTACATTTTGGCAGCTCCTTGAAAGCAGATTGTAAGCCTCAGACTGTCAGCCGCTGTCTTTGATATTCCTTGATGTTGATACTGGATATGAAAAAATATTGTGCATTTGGTCTAAAAACAGTGGGTGTGTGTGTGTGCATGTGCACATGTGTGTAGTTAGCACATTAGAAATAACTTGAGGACAAAGAACCACTAAAAGAATCACAGGTCATAAGTTAGCAAATAAAAATATCTGAATGACATCCCCCAGCTGCGAACCTTTTCTAGAAAGGCATACACCTTTACTTTTATAGACAATTAAAAGCAGTTGTGTCTGACCTATATGTTTGTAAGATTTATAATTGTCTTTGGTGTGCGTATGAGACTATGTGTTCATATATAAATTCAATCGTCAGAGCCTCATCTAGGTGATGAAAAAGTATTAAGTGATGTTTTTTGTTTTTTTTTTTTTAATTTTTATTTATTTATTTATTTATGGCTGCATTGGGTCTTCGTTTCTGTGCGAGGGCTTTCTCTTGTTGCGGCAAGTGGGGGCCACTCTTCATCGTGGTGCGCGGGCCTCTCACTATCGCGGCCTCTCTTGTTGTGGAGCACAGGCTCCAGACGCGCAGGCTCAGTAGTTGTGGCTCATGGGCCTAGTTGCTCCGCGGCATGTGGGATCTTCCCAGACCAGGGCTCGAACCCGTGTCCCCTGCATTGGCAGGCAGATTCTCAACCACTGTGCCACCAGGGAAGCCCTAAGTGATGTTTTATTAGCAGAATACTCAACAATTGACCTGACTCTTTTCCCTTGCTTCTTTGATAAAATTTTCCCTAAGATATTCAGATTTATTTGAATTCCTTACAGATACAAAATCTATCTCTTCTATCCTGTGCTTCCATGACACTTCAAGTCAAAATGTCCCTGGAATATTTGCTCTCTATTAAATATTAATGCACATACATTTCAGATCTTTCCTGTAGATTGGTTGAATAGCCAGGGAGAAATACTTAGAGGCTTTTGGGATGAGTGGATTGCAAGGAGGAAGGGAGACGTAGATTGTCAAAGGAGAGGCAGGATGTGTTAGCAGAGCTCTGCATCATGCGAGAAGAGTCACAGTCTCCTTTTAGAATCTGAGAAAGACTACAGAGTCCTTCTTCATAAAAAAGTGTGCACGCATGTATATAAATATCAAATGTTGATGACCATCATAATTTGGATTCCCCCAGAACAAGAGCCAAGGCAAGGATTTGAGGACAAGTAGTTTATTTGGACAGAACAAGAAGCTACACTGAGGTTGACACAGAGAAGAACAGGCAGGAAATAAAAGACACTCTCCACAAAGGCGACTGAAGCTTAAGCCCACAGGGAACTCTGAAAAATGATGCAAAACACACATCTCAGTATTATCCCAGCCCAAAGGCCCCAGCACTCATCAGTCATTGGTCAGAGCTGCCCTTACTAGAAGGTGAATTCACAGGCACATCTATTGGCAGTGTGCAGGGCAAAGTTGGTTCTGGCAACCCAAGGGCAGACCCATGACAGACATGCAGGAGTTGGCCATGGGAACTCAAATTGGCATGCATGGCAATGGTCAAAAGTCAAGAGAGTATGGGTAGGTAGAGTTTGCTACAGGTATATCTCAGGACCCCCTATCCATTTGCTCTCCTAAAGGCCATCTTGGACCAGTCTCTTAAAGAATTCTGATTGTGAGGAAAAGGACACCTACAAGTGAGATGGCCAATTTGGAGATGACTTCTCCTATTAACATCTTTGAGAAGGGTAAGTTATATGCCCAAAAGTATTTTCAACTTGTAAAATTATTCCAGAAGGAAGGAATTCAGTGAATCAGTGGACACCTTCAGAAAGATTGTGAGGAGTCCTGAGGACTGTTTAAATTCCTCTGACTCACTGTGTCTCATAGGGCCACTCAGCTGACCTCTGTTTATGAGAGATTCTCCATCCAGGGGATGGTATAACAATGGGTTTTATCATCCTGGGGAAGAAGGGTGCCCAGGCCCAGGAAGCCATGAGATGAGTAGCTTCAAAGCCCCTGTGTGACACTCTTCCTATTTGTAATCTCCTTTACCCCAAGCTATGAGTTGAGTCAACAGGGCAATCCTATCTCAGACCTTAGGAAACTGAGTCTTGAATATCACGTTGATGTACTAGAATCACCCAGTGAGTCACTGTCACAGTAGGAATTAGGTGCTAGAACATCTAAATTCCAGGGCTTTCTTTAGCTGCCCAGGCCTCACCAGCTGCTCCTGGAAATGGGTGTTAATAATAGGTCTGGTCCTCCCAAGAGCCAGAATGACTTATTCACAACCTGGGGACAGAGTCATCCAAAGAGGTGTGTTAACTCTTTCAGGCCATCATTCCATGACAAAGGCCAGCCTAAGAACCCTGGAAAATGGTAATAGTGCTTGCATTTTTCCTGTGTTCACTGGTCTGGGATCGTGAGTTGTCTGATCCATTTTATACTCATGTCATTGGCATGTTTCTTCTCATAATGTTTTGGCATTAATGGACAGGGTCAGGAACCCTGCTGAGGTCTCTTGAAATGTTTCAATGAGTGAAGAGATGGCATATTTCAGTTTCTTATAACTTTTTATATATTTGTACAGTTAGTGTACAACCCAGAAATCCCACTTCTGGGTATTTATCCAAGAGAAATGAAAACCTAGGTTCACACATAAAAAAATTTTTGCGACTGTTTGTAGCAGCTTTACTCATAATTGCTAAAATCTAAAAACAATCAACTGGTGAATGAATTACTGGTATACCATGATATACTGTGGTGCATCCACTCTAAAGGATACTACTCAGAATAAAAAAATTAAAAAACACCCTGAACTACTGCCACGTGCAATAGCATGGGTGAATCTCCAATACATTATGTTATGTGAAAGAAGCCAGACACAAAAGACTATATACTGTATAATTCCATTCCTATGATATATTCTAGAAAAATCAAAAGTATAAAGTCAGAAAATTTAGATAGGTGGTTGCCAGGGCCTGGGAATTAGGGGAAAAGTTGACTACAAAGGAACAACGTAAGAGATTTTTTGGGTGAGGAAACTGTCCTATATCTTGATTCTAGTGATGGTCACGTGACTATATGCATTTGTCAACATTCCTAGAATTATATACTAAAAAGGGTCAATAAATTATACTTCAGTAAATCTGACACCTCCACCAAATAAGAAAGAAAAAATGGTAGATCCATGCAAGGTCACAAAGATGGTAGTGACATAGGAGGGGACTGGAAAGAGAAGTGTCATGAGCCACGCAGAGCACAGACAATAATATAATAAAATGTCCTGTTGTCTCTTTCAGAGTCAAAACAGTGGACAAAACACTTGCTATTTCTGAGTCCAGGAGCCCAGAAACCTTGGGCTTGACCCATTCTGGCAAATATTATAACATTATTATATTTTCTTAAAAGCGAGTCTCTCTTTCTCTCACTCTGTCTCACACACACTCACACACACTCACACACAGAGAGAATAACAAGCTTCTTAAAGTGCAAGCATTTCCATTACTGCCAAAGGTCAGGCTGAGGATGAAGCTCGAAGCCTTGAATTTGTCCAGCTGTCATCTCCCAGGCTCAGTCAATACTGTGAATGTCCAGTTCTATCCCGAACATACCTACAAATACATCTACTTGGAAAACACTGGCACATAAATTTAGAGAGGTTTAAAGTGGGAATGAATACCTCAATCTACGGGGTGGAAAAAACCTGGGCCCTGCTCCTTGTGGGCAACCCAACCTGTTTGAACTGCTAAAAACACTCAGGGCAAAACAAGGAGAGCTGAAAAAAATAAGCTTTTAAGAAAACAGTTCTCTCAATATTCCTAAGTTTAAAGGCTCAATATTTAGCATGTGTTTCATAACTCCAGCTTTTTTTGGGTGGAGGTAGGTAGGGGAAATGGGAATATAGTAAAGGGTTTTCAAAACACTTGCTATTTCTAAGGCTTCTTTTTTTATGTACCATAACGCATGCAGCCTTCCCCGGCATGGGGTCAGGATGTTTCCTTGCTGTGGAATTGAACACTAATGAGGAAAAGTGGGAAACTAGGTTAGACTACCATGGAAAATATGAAAAGCCCTGGCGAACGTCAGCCCAGGTTCTGACGACGGTTCCAGGGTTATTGGAAGAACTCCTTTTCTTTTCCCCTCTTTCCTTCAGGATTCCTGAGCTGTGATGTTTCAATGAATTACCAATAGGTCCTGCACCCAAGAAGCTGGGACAGATAGACAGACAGGCAGATCAATAGACAAGTAAACCAATGATCACAGCAAAGTGAGATGAGGGCCGCCACCGAGGGGCAGAGAGGCCAAGAAGCCGACTATAGTGGGCCTAGACTGTCCCTGTTTGTCTTTGGCTCTTTTACTTGCTAGCTGTGTGCCTTTGGGCAAGCTACTCAATCTCTCTGAGCCTCAAGTTTTTTATCTGTCAAGTGGAGATAATAATAGCACCACCCAAAAACGTGTTTGAGAATTAAATGAGATATTTATGCAAAGAACTTTGAACAGTGCAGGCACGTAATAAGTGGTCATAAGTGATAGCCATGACCATGATTTCATGGAAAGGGAGGAGGCTGGGTGGAGGCTTCACAGAGGCAGGGATGTTTAAGCTGAGTCTTCAAGAAAAAGTAAGCACAAGCCACGTAGACACAGAGTACCTGCTTGTGTGGCTAGGATGATATTTTAAACAGGGAAAGAAGGATATGAAAAGGGTTGTGGGTGGGAAAGAACCTGTTATCTTCAGGTTAAGACCCAAGTAGGACCTTTGGGGGACCTAAGAGGTGATGGGACCAATGTTCGGAGTCCCTCCCAAATGCAATGTGATATCCATCAGTGTTAAACCATAAACTATGAGCTACATTTCTGATTGACCTTTAACAACTGGATCGGATGTTTTATTTTGAAATGTTAAACCTCAAATTTCTTCAGAAGATTGTTGCTTTTGTAGTTGTTGCTAAGAATGCTGAATCTCCCAGGGACCTATGGACAGGGTGGTGGCATTTTGGAAGATGAATATTGAAATGTGGGCAGAGGCAAAACTGGGAAGGACTGGTCTTTGGAAACGTCCAAGGAGTGGGGCAGGAAAAATTTGGTGAAAAATTTCACGCTGGTTGAGTGACATGTGAAGGTAACTCTGGTGGCCCTAGGGAATGAATTTCAGTGGCAGTGCCAATTGGGAATGGGGAGTATTGGTAGATCAAACCACCTGAGAAGCCTTTTATAAATACGTAATCACCCTTGGCTCTTAGGAGTACGGGGCTGGGAATGGGTTGGACAATCCAATGAGGAGATAGAGTGAGAAGAATCCTGAGACAGAAATTGTTAGGAAGCTGTTAAAATATTACCTCGTTAACCTTCTTATTTCCCTCTACTCACATTTCTGTCCGGTTTCATTTCACCCTGTGCCACCAATCAAATTAATAGCAGAATGTGTACAAATATTCTAAATGGCTCTTTTACACTTATGCCAACCCATAGGTAACTTCCCCAGTCTACAATCAGAGGCTAACCTCCTCTTTCTTCCTTTTGAAGCCCACAGCTGGGGCCTCATAGAGACTGAATGTCGAGGCAAGGCAGGGGCCTTCCCACCCTTCCCGTGCACACAATGGTATGAGGCCTTCCAGTAGCCTCTGCTCTCAGATGCACTTGCTAATGGTGTTGCAATCTCATCTTAATTTGGAGCCAAATCTCTGCTTGTTTTTGATATCTAATATTTCTACTTCAGTTTTCACACCATGTTTGTTTACTAAGTCAGACACACACACACACACTTATAAAACAAGGGTGAAATCAGATTCAAGGGAGTGTGGTCACCTAAAGCTTTCAGGACTAGTTGGAAGCTACCAGAAACCTACTGTGTGTGTGATTTGGTGTGATTGCTGTTACTATTCTTTTTTGCCATGAAACAATGCACGGTACTATTGTGTCATGTTTAATGATTCTCTATTGAACAAACTTGGATTTTTAAATGGAATTATGATTTAATCAGTGAATATTTTTCAAGAGCCAGGAGCATTTTTTTGGTACCCCCAGAACTTGATCCAAAGCCTACTCCAGACACCAGACATCCTTTCCTATTCCATGACAACTCTTGTAAATTCATGGAGCTTTCATTGTCTGAACTTGCATTTGCTTTGTGTTAACTTTTTGTGAGTGTTAATAACTTCCCTTCTCATTCTAATCATCGCTGATAAATATTTATTTAGTATCCACTACATATAAAACACCATGTAAATATTCTATGCACTGTGCTCAATTTGGAAAACTTTAATTAAAAAAAAGAGAGAATAGTATAACGAACCCCCATATAGCAAGATTCCAGAATTAACAAAATTAACATTTTATCATATTTTCTCAAGATAAATAATGAATGTGTCAAAACAATGTTATAAATAAACATTGATGATAGAGCTAAATCTCTTTCTCTTCCTATGTTTTTGTAGGGGGTGGGTGATAGTTTAAGTTCTCAAGAGAAGGATTCCACACTTACATGACTTCTAAAAACATCTAAGTTCACGTGTAGCTCTGTGACATTTTAGGCAAGTTAATCTTTCTAGGCCTCAGTTTCTTCACGTGTAAAAGGGGAATAAAATCACAGCTACCTCATAGGGTTGTTGTGGGGTTTAACTGAGCTAACACGTGTGCTTGATGTCTAGTAAGTGCTAAGAAAGTATCAGCTACTGTTATTCTTTTTTGTTTTGCTTTGCTTTTAACCAAAACGCTTCCTTGCGGGTTCACAGTCCAGTGCAGAAACAAACAGAAATCTTTACAACATAATGATAAGTGCTGCAATAGAAGTTAGTACAAAGAAGTGGAGATAAGAAAGTGAACAGGGAGCCAAGGAAGGCTTCACAGAGGAGAGGTGAACTTTGATCCACTTCCTGGAGAAGGAATCTGGTTTCATCAAGGGAAGAAAGAAGTCACCGCAGGTAGAGGCCTGTGCAAAAGACGACTGCACGGAGACAGTCTGATGGTGATGGGCCCACAGGATCCGCTGTGCAGTGGGTGGAGGGGAAGAGCTGTGGGTGAGAAAGCGTTGGGGGCACGTACAGTTTCGTGCAAAGGCTAGTAGACCAAAGAGTGTACATCTCCATGTGTTTGTGGATATCTGAGTCTGCTTCTTTCTGGGAACTTCATTACATTCCATATTTGAACATTATGATGTTATTTATGAAAAGATTTGTAAATAATGTCCCTCCCTCATCACATGCTCATTCCTGTAATGTAAGTAACCCACTGATATGTCTCCAGGGAAACACCCTCAAATGTGGTTAGGCTACTATAGTTGTGATGCCATTAGCATTGACAATCATGGCCACCTGGGCAGCGGCCATGAATTTAGGGCTCCCTAAGCTCCAATGGTCCTGTTATATAGTCTAGAACATGCAGTGTTGCTTTTTATGCATCTATCACCCAGCTGGACCCAGGGAGAAAGTTCAAAGTCTCTGGACTCAAAGAGAGATGTGCTGTAATCCTGGCTCTGCTCTGCTGGTTTTTCTTCATTTGATCCCCAGAACAATCTTCTCTTCTTTTCTGCCCTGCTCTTGCATCAGAAGGCTGACCCCTATGGACTGCTCTTTCAGGCACCGTCACCTTCTGGCTTCGGTTGGGTTCAGGCAAAGGGAGAGTCTAGCAGGTTGTGGGAAGGCAGGAAGAGAGACATATTTATTCCTCTCCCTTCTTCCCAGCTTCTCTCTGCTCCTTAGTGGCTACCCCTCACCTCTCCCCACTCAGGTGACCCTTTTTCTCTGCATCTGCCCTCACCAGGCTCCCGGGACACCCGTTTTCTCCCCGTGCTCCCTTTAGGTCCCTACCGTTGCCAGTCCCAGTGCCTGGCCATCTCCCGTTGGTTCCTTTAGCTCTGCCCACACTCCCATAAAGAGCCCCTTTACTAAATTATTCTCAGTTAGACCCTTTTGAACATGCTCTTTTCTGCTGGGACCTTAATCAAGTCAACTCTGTACTAGTTGTACATGACTTTGTCCAAGGACCTTAACCTCTTGGAGTCTCAGGTTCTCTACATGCAAAATCAGGATAATAATGTTCTCTACTTCTTAGGGTTGTTAAGAAGAATCATGAGATCATATGTTTTGATTTAATATTTTTAAAGCCTCTAGCACGGTGCCCGACACACAGAAGGCCCTTAATAAATATTAGCTACTGTTGTCATTGCAGTTACGACTGAAAGTGCGATCATTATTAATATTCAACAGAGTTGTGGGATGTCAGATCTGGAAAGTACCTGGGACATTGCCAAGAACAGCCCCATCATTTTATACTTGAGGAAACTGAGGCCCAAAAACCTTGCCCAAATTTATACAGCTAATTAGCTTAGCGGGAGAGCTAAGTATAGGACAGTTGAAAGAAGGCCAGCTGTGTTTACAACAATTCTATTTAACTTCTTTAATGAAGGTGTTGATTCCTTCAGTGACGTCGCCCACTTGTTTTAGAAATGAGTTTCATAAGCCTGACTCCCTCTACTAATACTTTATTTGCTCCCTCTGAGAAGAGCATCATGCTGTCCCAAAATAAGCAAGAATTCAAGAGAAAACCCCTGCTCCCCACTGCTGACTCATTTACTCCTGGGCTCTGAGCCCTCTCACATCCATCACCTGTCCTCCAGCCCTCACAGGCTCAGGAATGGCTGGAGCTCAGCAATGCTGCCCCCGGGCCCCCCTGCACCATCCGCAGGGAAGGCCACTTTCGGGATCTCCCCTCTGTACAGAGTGTGGTACCCAGCTAATGATCACATGCAGTTCCTGCTTGTCTGCTTTTGAGAATCCATGCCAGGCGATCCTAGTAGAGACAGACCCCAAGCAGATATGCCTTTTACCCACACGCTTTTGAAACAACCAGATAAATAGTGAATATATGCTCTAGCATCCTATTACCGGCATTCAGACCTTTTGAAGTTTTAAACAGATACCCAAATAACCATGCATTTCAGTTCATCCCAGGGTAAGTGGTGCAGTCCCTTCCCAAGGTCAAGTCATAAATGCTTAATTACCTTTTTCTTTTCCCAAACAATAATCAACTTTAAGTGACCTTCTTCCCCTTACTCTCAAAATGTTCTTTGTGCCCAGTCTGCGTGTGTCTGCCAGTGCCAAGCTGACATTACCTGATCTTACTGCACAGAAAGCCTGTGTTTGCAAGATGCCCAAATAAGTGGTTGATTCAGGGAAAAAAATATTAGTCAAACCATTTGTTTCACTGAACTAACAAATCAGTTTGGGTAAAGTAGGCCGGCAGATAGCCCAGAGCAGGCAAAACTTCGTGTCCTAGGATGATCCCTCTCCTTCGTTTCAGGGGGCTGGGCTCTCGGTGCGATCCTGCAGGAATCGCTTTGGGCTCAAGGCAGAATTTTTCTCTCAGCAGCTTGTTCTGCACCATTTCCAGCCATCTGACCCACTTCTCAGGCCACCTTCAGCCCAGCCACAAGCAGGTTTTCACTTATCATACTTGGATGTCGGAAAGAAAAAGCTAAGACCTGAGCTCTCTCTTGTTTCTTATCTGTAATATGTGATCTTTTAAAACAAACCACCCCTTCCCACCCCCCCACCACCACCCGTTAAAAGGTAGGGGAATACTTGCTGTAGTGTGTACAGGACAGGGATGAAGAGAACCTTAAAAAGTAATAAAAGAATATCGAGAAAACCAGTGTTTCAAAAGAAAATTTCAGAAGTAGAGGAAGAAAACTACCACATATAGCACCTACTATGCATCATTCATTTCTGCACACTTAACTTACTCAGTCTTTATAGTAACCCCGCGAGGTCTGCGGTACCAGAGACCCATGTGCTGTGGTGCAGACTGTTCACTGCACAAAGGACACTGGGGGTGGGGGGAACAAAGGTGTTGGAATGCAGCCTGTGTTTTGTTCAACACACTGGAGGAGAGGGCATCCTTCTCTAATTTGCACAAAAACATTATATTAGCTTGGCTTCCACCAAAGCAGGTCTTAGACAAGAATTTGGATGCAGGCAGTTTATTCGGAGGTAATTTCAGGAAGTACACGGGGAAGTGAGGTGAGAAGGGGAAGGGAAGAAGGCCAAGGAAGGGTGAGGTGATAAGTGGTTACCCTTATGAACAACCAAGGTTTAATCCCACCATGCAACCTCTGAGAGGCTGTACGTCATGCCTCAGAATTGTCCTAATGGGGAGCAAAGACCTGGGGTATTTCTTCACCAACACTCATCCCTTATGGGGTAAGGGTTGCTCCTGGGGCATTAATACCTTGAAACTGGGTCAAGCACAGTCGAAGGCTAGAGACCAGCCTCGGGTGGAGAGGCACACGGGAGGCCATCTGTATGCTTAGGAACTGCCTACAGGTGACCTCAGGTGGGCCACAGGTTGACAGACTGGCTGGACAGCCAGAGTCCTCAGAGAAGCAGGTTCTCTGCATCCAGACGTGTTTTGGTCCACGGGGCATCTGTCTGTCAACTGGTCCTCTTACAGTAAATAAAAGGATCATAAAAGTGTCAATTATCCTGCCTTTGAAAGGAAAGTAAATGGCAGAGGATTAATCCCAGAGGCTGGGTGTCCGACCGCATTCCAGACACGGGGTCATCACTTTATATCATTTACATGAATTCTCAGTAATGAATAATTCCTTTTAAAATATGAATAGACTTAGCTTCTACTGCATCTAAAAGTCTTACCAGCATTTTTCATCTCCCTGAATTTGTTCAGCACATTTCAATTTGTGAAATGGCTTGGTTGCCTAGAGGTTAAATGAAGACAAGAATGTCTAGAGCTCCTGGCACTCCTCAGGTATGTCCATGCTGCCCTGTTTGTTCCGTCATATTAACAAATCACAAGCGCACACATTGCTCATCCTAAAGTCCTAAATAGCCGGAATTGTGGTACAGATTTGGGGTGTAGTGATGGCTGTGTGTGGGTTTATGCATCTAGATCCTTCCACCATTCACCCACCAGTCCTGTGTGAATTGCCAGCCCTACCGACACCGTGAAGCCCCTGTGCCCTGAAGTAAACATTAAGGTTCCGGCTGGGTGCCCCTGGCAGGATCTCCTAGTCATGCAGTAGCTGTGGCTGCTGCTCTGAGGAATCAGGGATTCTCTGTGCCTCACCAGTTCTGTTCCCCAGGCTGCCAAATTGTGACCTAGAAGCTTCCACAATGTGGTGTTGTTTTGTTGTTTCATGTTTTTGTGTCCTAAGCATTTTATATCCAGAGAGAAAAGAAGACAGGAGAGAAATCAACTCCAATTTCAGCAAGGCATTGGTATGCACAGCATTGTTTGGGAAAGGCTAAGGATTGTAAGTGTTTGAGTAGCAGTGTCTTATGGTTAAGTCCAATGCCCCACTTTAGAGATGACAAAACCGAGGCCCAGGTAACTGATATGGCTTGTTCAAGGCCACACAGACTCTGATCTCTCTGTGCCCTGGGGTCTCTCTTCTGTTCAGGGATGTTGTATTCTCTCTCTGCCCTGCCAGCAGAAACTCCCTCTGCAAGCTCAGGAAAGTCACGTGATGTGCTGGTTATTCTCTGTGTCCCCTGAGATGCATCCTCTGCTCTTCCTTGCCCTGCTCTGTGTCCAGGAAGCTGGGACCACTTCCTTTGCCCCTAGCATCCAGCTGATGCCAGAGGAAGGTTGGGGGATTATCCTCCATTTGCCTTCAGGTCAGGTCATGGTTTTCCCAGTGGCTGTGCTCCTCAGGAATGGCTGTGACCTCGGTCAAGCAGCCTCGCTCCCATGGCTTCAGCCCTTTCCAGATTCCTGCTACACTGCTCCCTTCTGTCTGCTCTGAGTCTGGGAGTAGCAAAGTTTCCCCCTGTTGCTGCCCCTGGAGGACCATGTCTCTGCTCCTTTATTCCATCCACACTTCTGTACAAAGTCTTTTCAGTTAACCCATCGCAGAGGGCAGGGGCTTCCTGCCAGGCCAGAGGATATGCTTAGGGAATGGTCTTTTCTTTTGAGAAATGGGGATAAAACTGTCTACATGGTTTTGGTAAGGGTCAAATAAGGTCATGTATGTAAACCTGCTATGTCTGGCCCAGATGAGCACTTTTTTAAACCAGCCATCATGCCAGGGTTTTGGTCCACCCACAGCTTACACCTTAGCTAGTTTTCACATTGACATATGACAGTAGCACCCCAACCAGCCTCCTCCATCTCTCAGGTCAGCTAAACTGTTACCTCATGGCAGGGTCTTACAGTCTGCATTTTGAAGGCAGTGAAATTGCAATCTGATGCCTTGATTTGGATGCAAAACAGTGAGACATCCCACACTCCAGCTTTATACCTCTGGCAGCTGCTTGCATTGATCTGCGAAGGATGCCCAGTCTCTCCTGCCTCCACCTTTACTTGAAAGCCCAACCGGAGTGACTCACTGGTAGCCTCATGCAGCAGAGAAGGGAAACTAGTTCTCAACCAGTGGAGTGTCCCCAACCACTCTCCACTTAGAGTTCTGAGCACAGGAGCCAGGACCAGCCTTGGAGAAAAGACAAATGGAGAAAGTCTACTCCAGGGCCTGCTCCACAGCCCTCACCCTGCTCTGCCAACCTCCATCCAGCCACATGGGCCTCCAGAATCTTCCCTCTGACCAACCCCCTCCCCAGAATACCAACCCTCAGTCTTCTGGGGATTTCACCAAAGTTCATCCCATGCCCCTTTAATGCCAGTCAGTAGAATTCCACATGGATGTGTGGATGCCTACAACAGGCAGGTGCTATCTTAGCTACAGGAAAGACAAAAATGATCAAGACATTGTTTTTCACCTGTGCCAACAAATACTATTGTGAGTATCTGTGAAATTACCTGATTAAGATAAAACTTCCAAACAACCTACAAATCAGAGAGAGCCCTTCTACTTGGTTCTGACTATGCTTCATTAGTGATTAAAAGTGTGGATTTGGGAGCCCATCTGCCCTGTGTTAGAAATTCAGCTCTCCCACGTACTTGCTCTGTGACATTGAGGAGTAATTTAACCCCTCTGTCCAGGGTGTGCTGGAGGCCGCTTGAGAAATCTGACAGTGCGTAACTCTTTTCAACTCTGCATTCACCGATGTCAGGTTGGTACTTTAAGTGAAGATTTAGTCCACAGAAGCTGGAGCTTTTTTGCCTGGACAATCAGTTGTTAACACTTACCAGCAAACTACGTCCTCTTTCCCTATGTTTTGCCTCTGGAATAGAACTAAACAGTTCCTACTGTATTGGGTTGCTGTAAGGATTAAATGATATTGATGATGTATGAGTCACACAGTGTTGGCTAAACATATCTGATCTGTTATTGTGATTATTGAAATAGTCAGTGGAGTTTCTCCTGGGCAATCTTTTGGCTAATGATGCAGCAGCCAGGTATTCTAGAAACTGCAGACTGTGCTGGCCAATAGGGAAGATGTCCCTTCCAAATCCCTATCTAGACTCCTCTAAGACTCAGTTTCCTAAAATAAAGCAAAGCACAAAAGTAATTCTTTGCTCAGGGATGCCTCAGCTTCCTTTCAGGGAGGCACAGCTCTGCCCCACAGGAATCAACAGTGATTAGTGATAGAAGGAATGACCCCTTGACCCGACGTGATTATCCTTCCTGGAGAAGAAAGGCGGTTGGTGATAAGTGCTGACCCGCAAAAACCACCAGCACAGGTGTCCAACAGTTTCACTCTTGAAAAGCTGGAGTTGAGTTTCTGGGGTTGCTTGGGAGGGATCAGGACATACTGCAGGGTAATAGGAAGGACATGGGGTGACTAAAAGGTTCCTGCCAAGTTATTGAGAGACACATGATAGCTCAACTGGGAATGGAGAGTCAGGTTTAATATTGTTTCTGCTCCACACTTAATAATTGAGGTCCATGGTTTATCAAGTCATCACTGAGGGCCACAGGGAGGCCAGGCTTCTAAGTGCAGAGAGGGAGCAGTGAAGTCCGAGGCTGCAGGAAATACAGTCAGAGTTCAGAGCACTCACCCTCACCTGCTGATGGGATTGGGAGACATTCAAAAGACCCTTAGATCGTGACTTTTCACGGTGTCAAAGTGCCCACTATGACGTTAGGTCTTGAAAACCCTTTGGAAATTTGTGCTTCACACCGAGATAAGGCAAAGTTGCCTAAAAGACAAATATCTGATTAGCACAGATACTCCCATCTGATCAGTTAGCATCTGTGGTCCCATATCTGAAAACAGGATCTAGAAAAGGCACACTGGATGGTCATACTCTCTTTAGATGAAATACGCTTGTGATGTAAAGTGGAAAAAGGCTTGATTTTTTTTTTTGAATTTTATTTTATTTTTTATACAGCAGGTTCTTATTAGTTATCTATTTTATACATATTAGTGTATATATGTCAATCCCAATCTCCCAATTCATCCCACCACCACCACCCCCCGCCACTTTCCCCCCTTGATGTCCATACGTTTGTTCTCTACATCTGTGTCTCTATTTCTGGAAAAAGCCTTAATTTAAGGGACGCTTTGGGTCCAGTGGGCCGCCCTAGGAGGGACCCTGGGAAACCAGAGGGTGTGTGTTCTCTTGGGAACAAGGTGCTGGGTGCGGGAGAGCAAAAGGAGGCAGGAGCCTGGCTCATATGTGAGATGGGAGCTTAAGGTCGGGGGGAGTACGCAGGATGCACGAGGGACACAGCCGCTCGCTGGCCCTTTTTCCCATGATCGCTGATGGGTGAGAAAGCTCAACAGGAAAGAAACTTCTGATAGCCAAAGGGGTCAAAAAATGGGAAGGGCACTCAGAGGGCAGCAACCACGACGGGCTCTGCAGACTGATCGGCAGCAGGGAGAGTGTATTTTTGGCCTGTGGATCTCCTGAGCGGAGATAAATCAGGAAAGGGAAGCCAAGCATTTAATCCTACATAGATCATGGGCTAATCACACCCTATTTAGTGCTTGGAAGTGAGAAGTTGTCAAGGCTTTTCGACAGCCTTGAAACAGCAGGCGTTAGTAGATAGATGGCCTGAGCCCAGAGGGAGAACATCCTGTCACCTGGAGCTGCCTTGAACACTTACAGCTCTTTAAGACTCCAGAGCAGGAACCAGTTAAGCAGAGGGGTTGGTCATCGAGCCTGGGACTTCTCAAGCTCTCCCTCTTCTCTCAGTCTCTCAATCTCTCTCTCTCCCCCTCATCTTGATGGGCATCTGCCATTAGGAGCAGAGGCTTTGAATCTTCCAGAAATCACCTTAGCATGCAGGAGAAAGGCAATCTTTCCTCCATCCAGTAAATGTATACTGAAGACACTGAATGCCAGGCACATGCCTTGTGCTGGGGGTGCAGTGGTGAAGGGTGAGACCTGGAGGGGGGCCTCTCCTCAGGATGACCTTCCATCTGGCTCTCTCAGTAGACTTCAGAGCTGGTCATCACAACTGCCTGAACTCATCTCCTTCTGTCTTTCTCTTTTGAGCACTGGGAAGCAAAGTAAATTATAATCCAATTAGCCCACTAAAAATTTCTTTTCTAAGGATTCAGACTTTATTTTTGATCTCTAAATTTGGCCTGCCACCCACTCCACTGTGAATCAACACCCAGAAAACATTATTTTCTCATCTGTAAACTGATGAAAGCTCGTGATTTATGCCCAGGGAGATCATGTGAGGAGTCAATGAAACAGGCATATAAAGTACTAACATAGTGCTTGGCACTTAGTAAACACCCACTAAACATTAACTATTACTATTGTGGTTGATATTATTTAAAACTGATCGAAATTGTATTGGGTATTGGCCCATGGACTATGTATTAACAGACTAAGTTGATATGCATCTTGTTGAATTTCTGAAGAAAGGTGAACTCTTTCTAGAAAGATTTGCTAATTCCTGATAGACAGGTCTATTCACACTTCAGACTAGATTTCAGACAAACTTAAATGAAGATTCAGTTTTCAGTTTTATCACAAATCTACCACACATGCCTATTTCAAAAAGAAAATGGTACAGTTATTTGCTTTGAGAGAAAGAAGGAATAAGTGAGAATGTACACGTGAATGAATGAATTTATTTCAGTGAGCAACACTTTCTCTGGGTCTTATAATGATATTCTCTTGCTCTTAAAATGTGTGGCAAGATTTGCATCATTTTGTTTTAGAATTTTCAGTTGTTTTTCCTTTTTAAAGTGCACCTTCTGAGGAAACAAATCTTCCTATTGACATCAAAAATGAGTCATAAAAGACATGTTGCTGCTTTCCTTTTGAGGGATTCTTTTAGTTTTTTTTTTTTTTTTTCCATTAAGTTTTAGCAACAGGAAAATATGGACTTTAGTATCCATGGGTATATGATAAAATGGAAATATATGTCCCTTGTTTGTCCATTACTACAAACCATAAGGAAACTCACAAATCACTCCTAGACTTTCCAAAAAGGTTGACTGTCAAATAGCCTCCTGCTCCCTTTATTTTTCTAAACCCAAACAGGTATTAAGGTTTCAAAAACGTGAGGTTGATAAAAAGCAGATGATGGAAGGTCCAAATTGCACAGGGTCCATTGTTTTTATTGCAGAAGCCCTAGAGGACTGGATGGGTAGGGGATGGTCCATGAACACAAAGGCTGCCTGCACCTGCCAAAGAGGTCAGTATGCCGGCCATTGATGGAAAATCCCTCCTCACCTTTTCTTCAACCACAGCCACATTTGTGCAAATGAAAATTAATGATTGGGCATAGACAATAATATTTGAGTTAAAGATTCTCAAACCTTTAGAAAATTTCTCAAACCTTTAGAAACTTAGGGATCTTGCCCAACATTGCTGAGAACACTACAGGGAAACCAACTTTTAGAACTGATCAGCTTTTTCTTCAGCTCTTTAGCGTAGACAGGGCATATCTAAACCTTTGGATGTATTTTGACAAAATCAAAAATTCCTTCCTATATCCTCAGCACCTATAGCATCACCTGATGTTGAGTAGGGAGGGACAAGATAAACACCTGTAGGTGAGAGGGGCTCCATCAGTAACACAGGTGCCCAATTATTTTTTTTAACAAACTTAATTAGGATGCTCAGCCGTCATGGCCAAGATGCCCACCTTCAGTTAAACTCCTGTACTTTTAGGAAGTGAAATAATTTGGCCTCCTTGGCCCTCCACTTCCTCCTCTGCAAACAAAGGGACTGGACTTTATCTGGTTATTTTCAGTTCAGGAAAGAAGAGAGGTCAGATTCACTGTATGTTGTCAAGGGATTCCTTTTCTTCTGTGCGAGATACCTAGTTTTTAGTTTTTAATTTCTTTTTAATTTTACATTTTTTCCTGTTCTTCCTGTTTCCTGCTTCCTCCTCCTGCTTTCCCATTGTTTTCTCCTTACAATCACCCACCTGAACATATGCAAAGGCAAGGGAAAATACATCTCATGCCCTAATTCTGTTCTTGAGTGTATCCCCAAAACTACTTCATCCTAGAAAAGATGCTGTGTTCCCTGTGGGTTTCTATTTTTATTGTTCTCTCTCTGACGTATATTTTTTTTGTTTATTGCAAATTTGGCTGTAATTTCTTTTATTAGCCCAGATAAGTTGAAAAATAATACTAATACGTGTTATTTTAGTTGGACATTAACAAAAAACACCCAATTTTCCCTGAGACATATTGCTACACCCACCTTGCAGTGTGGCTATTTTAACTACTTCATGTGACACATGCCACTTCATGTGGCACATCAATCATGTGCCTAAAGGAAATATATAAACCTTGAGACAGAATTCAGCCTAGCAAATGTCTATGCATCATCTCCCATGTGCCTAGCTCTGGAGCTAGGTGAGTAGAGGGTCCAAAGATGAGTACGTCAGAGCCTACAATGGAGAAGCCAGGAGGAACTGAGTGAGAACTTACTCATGTGCAAGTTTACTTCTGTGTCGTAAGAAAGCCCCAAAGTGCTTGGAGGATTAAAGCAAGGAAGAGATTACGTTTGTGTGTGGAGGTGATGTGTTTGGCAAAGTCTTTGGGGTTTGCCAGGGTGAAGTCTTTCCATACTCTTGAGTGCCCTTGGCAATGGGGTGTCGTGGAAGACTTTTATTCCAGGAAACCATGATCCCACCAGTGCTTTGAGAAGATGAATCTGGCAGGAGTGTTTGGGGTAGTCTGTGGATGGGGGATGGGTAGGGGGCTGCCTGGAAGGAGGTTTCTCTGTGTCCTGCTCCTGGTTGTAAGGCTTCTTTGCCAATCCCCACTCCATGTGGTTGGAGCAGCTCATAGCTATAAAAGTGTGTTGACCCAAGAGGTTTAATATTAACCAAAGTTATAGTCAAAGTCAATTTGGAGGATTCAAGAAAAAATCTGATGCTAATAGAGAAATAGAAGTCAATATTTGTAATGTGACTCACAGGCTCAAAATAGAAAAGTAAAACACATTGCTGCTACAGCTCCCAGAGGGCTGTGGGTTACACAGTGTAGCAGATCTGTGAACCAGGCTTGACCACCCATTAGGGCTATTTTAATATTTCCTCTGGCCCCTTCCTCTAATTCCTACATTCCAGAGCATGATACCCTAGTGGTGAAATATCCAGCCCTGGTGGAGTCATGGCTTGTTTTGAGTGGGTCAATGGAAAAAAGTTTTTTTTCCCCAGGTGTATATAACCTTTCTCTCTAGTGACGCGACATGGAACTAAGTTATCATGATTTTATTTTGTAGTCCACACTTCATTCCACAGAGGCTATCATTGTTTATGGTCTAATCTCTTGCTTATTGCCTATTTTGGAGAAGGCGAAGAAGTGCACGAAACAGAAATATCCAGAATAATATATCCTTTTTGTTTTATCAATATTAATATAAAAAAGTGGGATTGTTGTCCATTGAGGGGCTCTGATAGGTTGGGGAGCTTCTGGAATTTTCCCTGATAAAATAGTCTTTGTGAGCATTGATGTGGCCTTGTTCTCGCTCTGATGTTGATCTCAGGCTGAGGCTCGAGTGTGTTGTACTGAGAAAGTTTGGAAAACTAGAGAATTAATGAGGATGAAGGAGAAAAGGGGTCAAACTATAGCGAACATCTCTATGAACAGGAGTTACTTTCTTAACCTTACCCAGTTTATGGTGTGGAAGGTGCAACTAGAAAGGCTAAAATTAGCTGCATTTCACCCAATGTATTGGAACGTTATGGGGCCAGAGAGCATCTTATCATTAGTGCCCACAGGAAGAGCAACTAACTCAAAAATGAATCCTCAAGGGCTACAGTGGGTTTGATTGTACCCTGATATTTACAACTCAGATGGTTGAATTAAATTGAATTCTCAATTCAATTCTTAAATTGAATCCTCAGGAAGACCTGAAAAAATGTATTTCACTCAGTTCTCCCCTGATTCCTTTTTATTTGGTTTGCAGGAAGCTCAGCTTATAAAGTTCAGCTGGGATGCTATCTGCTTCCATGAGGTGCTTATATCACCTGGTGATGAGACTAAGGATGGTGATAGTGATCATCATCCTGGTGATGATGGTTGGGGCCAGGGCAGGGTTGACTGGCAAATGATGAGCAAAGCTGGGCAAGTAGCTTAAATGCTCTGTCTTGGAGCTGACCATTATTCCTCCTTCCTAATCCAGACCTGATCAAGATCAGCTAGTTTATTATAAGTCACTGATCCCTGACCCAACATCTGCTTCCTCATCTGCATGGTGGTCATAGCCATATCTCCCTCCCAGCGTCTTTGGAGAAGTAATTAATGCTTATGAGGTGTTTTGAGATCACTGATAAAATACAATCTACTTGCTCAGGGTGTTATTACATTATTTCATTTTCCTCTTCATAGTCAGGACCAAATCAGTGATAATTTAGAAATAAGACAAATTTGTAAAATGTGTAGTGTGAAGACCACCTAACGAATTGGATTTCTATTGGACTAGACATTGCACTTGAACTATATACATAAGAAGAGGTGTTGAGCTATGCTTGGGAAATCTCGATTGCCTTCAGATTCAACTCTCAGGTTACATTTCATGACTTTACTTAGACCTTCTTAGAAATGGTAAATCTTTAAGAGCAGAGCACCTGCATACATTACCCATCAAAATAGACTTCATTCCTGGCTTCAGAAATACCCAAACTACACATGGCCTTTGGCAGATTTGTTTCTGTTCCTCTAGAAGATTGTGTATCTCTTTGGACAATAGACAGGATGTATAGTAGCTGGTAATTTCAGCTTATTATGTTCATGTGAACATTGGAGAGTCACTAAAACCCTCCAGGAGAGGATCCTCCTCTTACAAAGCTCAGAACTATGATGCATGTGAGGCATAGATTAAGAAGGTTTTTTTTCCCCCTGCAAGGATGGGGTACTGGCCTGAAATCTTGCATGGTTATTACAGGATACTTCCACCAGGTCTTTTGAAAGAAAGGCAGAGATGACCAAAGGGCAGGAGGTCACCTATGTAATAAGATCCACATGAGACAATTAAAAAGGAATGCTGAAGGAGGATATGTGTGTTCTGACCACATAAGTCCCAATAAAATTATTCTAAGTTGATTTTCATCTTCTTTGAGATTTTCCAAAAGACCACATCCCATTCCATCTCCTTTCAAGAAGTTCACGGATGATAAAACTCGGGGGATTGGCAAATGTCTTGAAATGAATGCAAAATGTTACCCACTTGTGCATTTTTTTCTGGAAGGATAATTTATCCTCCTTTCATTATATATTTTAACATGGTCTCTGACCCTTAGGAACCACTGTGTCATGTGAACTAGTGTAGAGGAATCATGTGTATTTGAGCAAACATCAAGTGAAATTTATATGCAGTATAGATTTGTCTCTACATACAGATTAGGCATTTATTTTCAGATAATATTTAATTGTGTTCTAGATGTCACATCCTGATTTTTTATTGTCCTGTAATCCTCATATAATCACAACTGCTCAACCGAAGTCTTAAATTGCATACAAAGTATGTGACCTTTTATCCACTCGTGTGAACAAAAAGCATCCTAAGGGGTGTGTTGATCACAGCCCTTCTCAATAGAGAGCAAAGATCATCTCTTGGAATTTGGCCTAAGGTTGAAGGGGAAGGGGGCAGGAGCAAAGGGTCAGTGTCAAGGTGGGGCTGAACCCATACATTCTAATCAGTTTCCATTTCTCATTTTCCACCCCACACATCATGCCACATAGATGTTTTAACCAAGAAACAGGCTTTAGGGAAAGGATAGGTAATACAGGCTAACACTGTAAATCCTGGAACTGGGCAGGGATACACAGAGCAGGTAAAAAGGAAACTTAAACTTGCAGTTGAGAGAGTTCGTTTAGGAAGGACCCAATTGTCCAGGCCCATGCAAATGTTGCAGGGTGACCCAGACTGCAGATCAGGGCTGGAGATAGGGAGGGAGAGTGGGGTTCACTCCCCAACACAGTTCTCTTAGGAAATGGTCTGGATGCCTTTGGAAAGTAGAAGCTCCAATTCCCCACCCACCACGGGAACAGGGACTGTGCCAGGAGCAAGTACACCCGGGGTCAGCCTCAGGCCACACCAAGAGTGGGCTAGGCTGGCGAAGGCATATTAGGTGCCCGGTCTGGGGAAGAGAGATACTGCTATTAGACAGGGCAAGAATTGAAGGGCCACCTTACATACCAGCCTGGCAACAGAAGGCAACTGTTGCCAGCAGTCCAAACCACAAGGGTCTTTGGTAGACTGTCTACAGAGGTGACATTCCACGGCTTCCCCCAAGTCTGCACATTCATGCTACCCCTCCCATTAAGAGGGGGAGCCAACTTCCTCACCCTTTGAATATGGGCCGACCTAGAGATTTGCTCTGACCACTTGAATGCCATAGAAGGGAACATTCTGGGACTTCCAGACTCAGGCCTTAAGAAACCTTATAACTTTTGCTTTAACTTTCAGAATTCTGCAACACCACCTTGAAAAGCCCAGGTTGTCCTGCTGGAGAGAGAGGCCCTGGAGGATGAGAGACCATATGGAGGTCTCTTGAGGAGAGGCCACAAGTAGGAGAACCAATGTGTTCTAGCAAACAGCCAGCACTGGGGCCATTTTGGATCCTCCAGCCCAGCCCAGCCCAGCTGACAGATGAGTATAGCTGCATGAAGGAGTCTGGCCAACCCCACAAGAAGCAGAGACACGCTGTACCATTCAGCCCTGCCTGAATTCCTGACACACAGAATCATGGGCAATAAAATGATGGCTGTTTGAAGCCACTGTGCACTGAGGTGATATGTGACCCACAGCTATAGATAACTGCACAGTATCTGAATGGCCCTAGGACACTCAGGCAGGGTTCAAGATTGTAACCTCTCAAATGTACTAAATGAGGTTTGGAAGTGGGAGGTTTAGGCAGAAAGTACCGGCATTGTAATCTCTGTGGTTTAGAATGAAACACCAGAGTTCCCAAAGCACAGCTCTTTGAGGAGAAGACTGGCAAAATGAAGAGTATGAAAGCAGAAGCCCTCAGTACAGACTGCCTTGTGCTTAAGGAGGCCAATCTATTCATCTCCCTGTCTGCTGCTGTTGAGGCTTCTAAATAGGCCATCCGTCTTGGTCGGAACTGGTGTGGGTGGCTCTGTGGGCTGGATGCTGGAGTGGCTGGTGGCGTCACATCTCAACCAGCTGCTGCTGCTCATGCCACCAGCTCATGCACCCACTGCCCAGTGTAAGTAGAAGAAGAGCCCATTCCTGTCAATAAGACCCTAAAGGCGGTTTTATACCAGACGTTTGGCTATCATCTTAAAAGAGACGAAAAGATAAATAAGACATAGTTCCTATTTGCAAAAAGTCCACCATCTTGGATTGTACTTCATTATTTGTCTTCCTTTCAAAGCTGCCCTTGGTATTAATTTTAATCAAATCTCTCCTAACCACAGCATGCCAGAGAGATGGAAATCTCCTGGGAGAGCCATTCCAAACTCTGCTGGTGTGTGGAACAAGAACTCAAGCCTGAGTGTAGACTCTATAGCTCTGTTCCCTAGCATAAAAGAGCACAAAGCTGCATGGTTTTGTAGGTAATTCTGATACCCATACATTTTTTTTTTTTTTACAAGCAGAAGATTTATACCGAATGACTCAGTGAATAGGGAAATATTTAAATATTCAGCCAGAACTTATGAGTCTATTTTATGTATCCCAAGCTCAGCTGATTGTGGAAGAATAGAGAATGGAGGCATTTTGACTAGTTTGCCTGGGCACAGTATGATAATTTTTCATTTGCTGTTGCTGCTGTTTGTGCTATTTCTAATAGGTTTTGGTATCTCCATTCTTTGTGTTGAATTTCTCAAAGTGTGGAGAAGTTGAGGCAAGAGTTAAAGTTTATATCATCAGTGCAGTCCCTAAAAAGCAGGATCTTGGTAAGAGAGGAGAGGAAAGGGGGGAAATAGATTATTTACAAGCCAATCCCTCCTGCTATTCTTAATTGAAACCATGAAGAATGGACCCAAGCTTAACACACTTTCATGTCCTGTATCATGTGTTTGTGTGCGTGACATTCTGGGGTCATAAAGGTGTTGGCATTGTGTGCACCATTGTTCCTTTTAGAACTCAGTGCAATTCCATTAGGTCTCAATTTAACCCACCAAACAGTGCCATAGATTGGGAACAATTCACCTTCCTGGTTTAACTGGGATGGCCTTTACTCAGATTAAAAAGGGTTAAAGTTCCAAGGGAATCACTAACTCTCTTTTGTTGGGAAAAGTCCTCCTAATCTGACATTTCCTCACATTCCAGCCATACTTTTGCTGGAGGAAGTAGGAGATTTCTGGGTCCATGGTGTATGATTTAATGATTCGTGGAAGCCAAGAATGTTAACTTAGTTGATTTCAAAACTGACTGATAAGGTATCAAGCAGGTTAATCTGCTACTTTTCTAACCTCTCCCAGAGAACTTGAACTGAAGCCTCCTTCTCCATAGGTCGTCTTTATTGCACTCCACATGGAAGGCTAAGAATTTATGAAAGAAATGAGCATTTTGTTCCTTGTGCTTTCATTTGCTCTATCATTTCATTCCAAGAGTGATAAGCCTTTATTTGTGATAACTAATCCTTCCCTCAGCAACTAACGGTGATGTCACAATTGGAATATTTTTACCTCAGATGGAAAAAGAACACTGGCAGATAGGTCCTGTTTACACTGAGAAAGAAGGTTTAGCAATAAGGGTAAAGAGTAAGGCATTCTAGATTGAACTCAAACACCAATTGTTATCAAAGTGTTATCAGAGAGACACACATCCAGGGATCCTGTGATCTACAGAGTTGCTTTTTCCTCTGTCCTCATTTCTTCTAGCCATCTCCTCCATGGAATTCTAGAACCCCAGATGTAGAATAACCTCAAAAGAGCAGCTGCAGAGGTTTAGGAATGCTCTGCTTAGCATGGTCTGTGAAACCTGTTTAATTTTTAAACTTTTTTATTTTTCTACAATATTATATTAGTTTCAGCAGTACAACATAGTGATACAATATTTTTACAGATTATACTCCCTTTAAAGTTATTACAAGACAATGGCTATAATTCCCCATGTTATACAATATATCCTTGTTTATTTCTATTTTTATACATAGTAGTTTGTATCTCTTAACCCCATACCCCTATTTTGCCCCTCCTCCTTCCACTAGTTTGTTTTCTATATCTGTGAGTCTGTTTCTATTTTTTATATGCATTCATTTGTTTTATTTTTTAGATTCCACATATATATGATAACATATAGTACCTGTCATTCTCTGTCTGACTTATTTCACTCAGTGTAATACCCTCTAAATCCGTCCATGTTGTTGCAAATGGCAGAATTTCATTTTTTTCTATGGCTGAGTAATACTCCCTTGTATATATACACCACATCTTCTTTATCCATTCATCTATTGATGGGCACTTGGTTGTTTCCATGTCTTGGCTGTTGTCAGTAATGCTGCTATGCATTAATAGGATCATACACCATGATCAAGTGGGGTTTATCCCAGGAATGCAAGGATTCTTCAATATACACAAATCAATCAATGTGATAAACCCTATTACTAAACTGAAGGAGAAAAACCATATGATCATCTCAATAGATGCAGAAAAAGATTTTGACAAAATTCAACACCAATTTATGATAAAAACCCTCCAGAAAGTAGGCATAGAGGAAACTTACCTCAACATAATAAAGGCCATATATGACAAACCCACAGCCAACTTCATTCTCAATGGTGAAAAACTGAAACCGTTTCCTTTAATATCAGGAAGAAGACAAGATTGTCCACTCTCACCATAATTATTCAACATAATTTTGGAAGTTTTAACCACAGCAAGCAGAGAAGAAAAAGAAATAAAAGGAATCCAAATCAGAAAAGAAGAAGTAAAGCTGTCACTGTTTGCAGATGACATGATACTATACATAGAGAATCCTAAAGATGCTACCAGAAAACTACAGAGCTAATCAGTGAATTTGGTAAAGTAGCAGGATACAAAATTAATGCACAGAAATCTCTTGCATTCCTATACACTAATGATTAACAATCTGAAAGAGAAATTAAGGAAACACTCCCATTTGCCACTGTAACAAAAAGAATAAAATACCTAGGAATAAACCTACCTAAGGAGACAAAAGACCTGTATGCAGAAAACTATAAGACACTGATGAAAGAAATTAAAGATGATACAAACAGATGGAGAGATATACCATGTTCTTGGATTGGAAGAATCAACATTGTGAAAATGACTATACTACCCAAAGCAGTCTACAGAGTCAATGCAATCCCTATTAAACTACCAGTGATGTTTTTCACAGAACTAGAACAAAATATTTCACAATTTGTATGGAAACACAAAAGACTCCGAATAGCCAAAGCAATCTTGAGAAAGAAAAACGGAGCTGAAGGAATCAGGCTCCCTGACTTCAGAGTATACTACAAAGCTACAGTAATCAAGAGAGTATGGTACTGGCACAAAAAACAGAAATATAGATCAATGGAACAGGATAGAAAGCCCAGAGATAACCCCACACACATATGGTCACCTTATTTTTGATAAAGGAGGCAAGAATATACAATGGAGAAAAGACATCCTCTTCAATAAGTGGCGCTGGGAAAACTGGACAGCTACATGTAAAAGAATGAAGTTAGAACACTCCTTAACAAACACCACACATAAAAATAAACTCAAAATGGATTAAAGACCTAAATGTAAGGCCAAACACTATAAACTCTTAGAGGAAAACATAGGCAGAACACTCTATGACATAAATCACAGCGAGATCCTTTTTGACCCACCTCCTAGAGAAATGGAAATAAAAACAAAAATAAACAAATGGGACCTAATGAAACTTAAAAGCTTTTGCAGAGCAAAGGAAACTATAAATAAGACCAAAAGACAACCCTCAGAATGGGAGAAAATATTTGCAAATGAAGCAACTGACAAAGGATTAATCTCCAAAATTTACAAGCAGCACATGAAGCTCAATATGAAAAAAACAAACAACCCAATCCAAAAATGGGCAGAAGATCTAAATAGACATTTCTCCAAAGAAGATATACAGATGGCCAACAAACACATGAAAGGATGTTCAACATCACTAATCATTAGAGAAATGTAAATCAAAACTACAATGAGGTAGCACCTCACACCAGTCTGAATGGCCATCACCAAAAAATCTACAAACAATAAATGCTGGAGAGGGTGTGGAGAAAAGGGAACCCTTTTGCACTGTTGGTGGGAATGTAAATTGATACAGCCACTATGGAGAACAGTATGGAGGTTCCTCAAAAAACTAAAAATAGAGCTACCATACAACCCAGGAATGACACTACTGGGCATACACCCTGAGAAAACCATAATTCAAAATGAGTCATGTACCAAAATGTTCATTGCAGCTCTATTTACAATAGCCAGGACATGTAAGCAACCTAAATGTCCATCAACAGATGAATGGATGAAGAAGATGTGGCACATATATACAATGGAATATTACTCAGCCACAAAAGAAATGAAATTGAGTAATTTGTAGTGAGGTGGATGGACCTAGAGTCTGTCATACAGAGTGAAGTAAGTCAGAAAGAGAAAAACAAATACAGTATGCTAACAAACACATATATATGGAATCTTAAAAAAAAGAAAATGGTTCTGAAGAACTTAGGGGCAAGACAGGAATAAAGATGCAGACATAGAGAGTGGACTTGAGGACACAGTGAAGGGGAAATGTAAGCTAGGACGAAGTCAGGGAGTGGTATGGACATATATACACTACTAAATGTAAAATAGATAGCTAGTGGGAAGCAGCCACATAACAAAGGGAGATCAGCTTGGTGCTTTGTGATCACCTAGAGGGGTGGGATAGGGAGGGTGGGAGGGAGACGCAAGAGGGATGAGATATGGGGATATATGTATATGTATAGCTGATTCATTTTGTTATAAGGCAGAAACTAACACACCATTGTAAAGCAATTATACTCTAATAAAGATGTTAAAAATAATGATAATGCTGCTATGAACATTAGCATGTATGTATCTTTTCAAATTAGTGTTTTCATTTTCTTCAGATATAAGTGCAGGAGTGGATTTGCTGGATCATACGGACTGTTTATATATGTTCATGAGAAGGCGATATCTCTCTGAAATGAGCAAATAAAAAAGTTTTTGCTTTATACACTTTTATTTCTTTTCAGGAAATGAGAAGGTTAAAGGTTAGAGTCAAAAGCTTTAAACGTGAATCCTAAATTGCGATGGTCTCAATTGCACCCTAGAAGCAGTTGGCATTTTGCCAAAGGATGTTTCTAAATGATAAAATAGCCCCTTGTGAGGGCATATAATATTCCACAATATGATTCAATCTCATATTAGAGATTAAAAAACTCTACCAATAAGAAGATATAAATATATCGTTTATACTAGTATATACAGAAGATATACATTCAAGAGTAATTTAACTTAGACCACCAATAAATGTTGAGGCAATTCAAAATCATCAACTCTTCATCTTCTCTGCTAAGGTTTTATTACTATTAATACACACATGTATGCACATGCAAAAGCATGTTATCTATAGATTTTTTTTTCAATTTAAATGGGTGAGATACTTGTGACAAACGAATGCAGGCTTCACATGTTGGATCAGTGGGAAATAAAATTCAGATTTAAGTACTATCACTTAAAGCATTATCTTATTAACATTTACAACAGGCACCAAAAAATGCCATAACATTGAAGACCAGGGAAAGCTCAATAAAGTTTGGAAATAGGAGTGACCCTAAAAGAGGACATGATAAATCTTTAGCACCAAGTCATGTGGACTTCAGTAAGAATTAGATTGTAATTCTGTGCTTAGTGCAAATATTATTCGTTTACTGACAATGAGAAAAATGAGAATCATTGTGTACTCACTTAAGTGTTTTAAGCCCAATTTCCTCCTAGTTCCAGAGTCTTGAAGCCATCTATAACTAAGGCGGCCCCTGAAGATATATGGATAAAGTAAGCCATCCACCTGTCACCAGGTAAAGGAGACTTTCATTCCCATTTACCTAGACATGCACAAAGGACTTTCCAACAGGCTTACACAAGCAGGGTATCTAATCCCCTTGGCTTTCTAATCAGCCTTGGCCCTGGGTTTTCATTCACTCCCTGTTAAAAGTGAATATGCAGAATTTATTCTATACTAGGGTGTTGCTAGTGACAAAGGAAGAAGAGATATGGCAGATTAAATTTCAACATTCCTAACTATCCCAAACTGCATTATAGTGAAAACAACCCACAGAATGCCTCACTTCTGTAGCGTCCTAATTATCTAAGGCATATAGTGCTAAGTAGCACTTCATTAGTTAATGATTATTAAGAAATGAATTTTCTCAACCCTTGGGCTTCTTTGAAACAATCATTACGCCTCGTTGATTAGACAGCTATAAAACAGAAGGTCACCGTCTTCACAGTGTTCTGAGATGGATGGAGGCAAGGGCAAGTCAGGCCCAGGAGAAGCAATGCATGTGACAAAGGAGGGAGAGAGATCAGGGACTGGAAAGAGCAGCCAGGGGTTAGAAAGGAAGGAATGTGTGTTCCTCAGGGCATGAATCTCTCAGCCAGCCTGGCTAAGTTTCCTAAAGTAGCTCTGCAACCTCCTGGCTGTGTGACATTGGGTATGTTACTTAACCTCTCTGATTCTCACCTCATCGCCTCTAAAGTTATAATGTTATTGCCTTCAGAGTGTGGTCATAAAGACATAATTTTATAATGTATGTGAATCATTTAACAAAGTGCCTAAAACAAACTCAATAAACTGTTGGTGTAATGTCAAAATTATTATTATTAAAGTGAGCTTTAAAAGCTAGTCCTGTAGTAAAATACATATATGCCCCCAAAATTCTGTGAAATGAAGCCAGTTGTAACCAAGGTGACATGTATGCAAAGTGTTCACTTTATGAAGAATTCCTATTCATTAGTTCATTTGTTTAACTAGTATTTATTTCTCAACCGCATTACTCCAGGAACTGTTCTAGTCACTCGGAATACAAAAATGAATAAAGCAAGAGTACTTGCCCTCAAAGAGCATCTAACCTACAAGGGAGATAGCACATAAGTAATTATGATAAAATATGGGAAGTAAAATAAGGTTGCTATAGCAACCTTAAAGTGTGGACGGCAACCTGGAGGCAAGGTCACTAACTCGGATTGTGGGAGTCATGAAAGCCTGCTTGGAGGCAGCACCCAGTTTCAGTCTTGTAAGATGAGTAGAAGTTCTCCATACTACAAAACAGAGGAAGAATATTCCAGTTAAAGGGACAGCTTCAGCAAAATTACTAAGCCATGAAACAACACCGTGTGTGAGAAGAGTGGAAATCACCAGAATTCCATCCACACAGGGAATTGTGGGAGATGAGGCTAGACAATTACATAAGATAATTACATATAATGAGTTGCAGGTATGGGGAAAGGGGTTGGGAGGGAGGCAGAGTCTGGAGATGAAGAAGCTGGTGGGGTCACTGATGTGAGCCTGGAAGAAATGGGATGAGACAGAAGTGATCAGTGCTGAGGTGGTTCGGTCTGGCCTTAGCAGAAGGAGAGACACCTCATCATCTGAGAATGCAGAGGAAGAAGGAAGTAAAGATGGGTGTGGGTAAAGATAAGCTTATAGATGGTGGAAGGTAGAAGGAGTTCACCTAGGAGAGCTTCTCTAATTTTAAAGTAAGAGAAAGAAGCCTATTCATTGCGATTAGGAGTGTGGGCATGAACTGAATTGGAGATTTGAGGAGGAGGTGAAAGTCCGGAAGAGTGGCTCAAGGAACTGAGCAACTATGAATGAATGAATTGTCGAGTTGTGCAAGATCCTGGTTGTGGTGGCACCAGTTGGCACAGTTGGGTAATTTTCTCTAGCCATGTTCAGTTTCCCAAGTTTAGGAAAAATAAGGGCAAATGACGGTATTGCTCCAGATGCAGCATGAAAAAAATGGGAACACAAGGAATTTGAGAGCTTGTGAGAGAAGAGTTGGGACGATCATATAGAAGACCCACGCTATGTACACAAGGACAAGAGGTCAGGAGACAGTGGAGACATCAAGGATGGAGTCATTGAAAGATCAAGGATCAATGTTGGGAGAGCAGAGGGACTTGGAAGAACAGGAGGTCCGAGAGTAGGATATCAGGGTTTAAGTTCTCTGATACACCATTCTGGGTAGCAGCTAAGTCTAGGGCATCGCTCTTGGAATGGGTAGCTGCAATGGAGTAGAAGTAAAGTTCGCTTACATTTTTAAAAAATAAGTAAGGAACTGAGAGGGCAGGTACTGGATGGACTAGCTATATGGACATCGTAGACTGATCACAAGAGGCAGATGGGAAATCATGATTATGCTTCAACTGCCAATCTTCACCAAATGATGGGATGTATCAGACTGCAAATGACAATGACAAGGGCAAGGAGGTGGTGATACAGTCATGTGGCTTGAACTTCAAAGAGGGATGAGCAAGGGTGAAAAAGAAGTTTTGGAGCCATGAAAAGGCTACCCATCACAATGATGTAGAACAGGGGATCTGAGCCAACGGGACATAGGATTGTTAAGTTCTGATGGAGAGTGGAGAGAAGAGGAGCCCTGGCCAGAGAAGACAGTCTGGATGTAGTGGGGAAGGAAACAGCTGAGGGGGGGGATGGGCTGGAGAGTTCTGGAACCAGGCTACTCTAAGTGTGATCTAAGACCAGCAGCATCAGCATCACCTGGGAACTTGTTAGCAATGCAAGATCTCAGGCCCGAGCCCCAAACTCCTGAATCAAAATCAGTATATTAACAAGATGCTCAGGTAATTTGTGTGCCAATTAAAATTCTAGAAGCACTCAAGAAATTAAACTTCTCCAAGGAATAATAAAATGATACTCTCAACTCAGGATATAAAAGCACCATAAGAATACCAGTTTTAATTCCTTGTAGGCTCAATGAATTGATCCCTGTCTTACAGTTATTTATGCTCATTGAAAGAGTGTCAGTTTCCAATAGGTTTCTTACCTTGACTTCAGAGAGAGGGAAAAGACAACAAAAAGACATGTCCTAAGGGGTACGTTGCTTTCAGACCTGGAGTTAGTTGGGGAGCCAGCAGCCAGGGCCAGGGTGCAGACTCCTCCACCACTCTGCCTTCTAAGCATCAAACCATACTTCCTCCTTAACCAGGCAGTCCCTCCTGGCCAAAGAGCAGGGAAGAAACCTTGCCAGGGAACCGGTAATTGTATAGCTTTCCAGTGTACTGCTCCAGATCATGTAACAGACATGTCAAAGCCTACTTTCCCCTCTGAACATTCAGCAGTGACCAAATGGGCTGGAGGAAGTGGGAGAAATACCATGAAAAATCCTGGGCTGCACCTCAGAGACTAATAAATAATTACTAATGGGAAAGAAAACAGAGGAAAGAGAAAAAACAAAGTAGCAGGAAAGACAGGCAGAATGGACTCTGGCCCACAAGAGAGGAACAAACTGGGGGTTAAGTGCAATCGAAAAAAATCTAACACACCAAAGAGCAGTGACCCAAAGACAGCAAAAAAGAAAGACAGAGAGTAAAGCTTATTGGGGAAACTTTCTGTTCTCACATTTGATCCCTCTGCTCACAGCATTTCAATGACTTATTGAAGCTTAGAATTGGACTGTTAAATCATTCAACATATGAGATTTGTCCCAAGTTAAATGGATTGCTTCCCCTTGTAGGTTTTTCAATGCTGGCTTATTTTTAAGGAGAGAATTGGAGAGTTTCTGCTAAATTATTGATGGGTGGGAGACTTTAACCCAGGCAGCAGAAATGACCGAATGGAGAAGCATGGGCAGGTGCCACACTGTAATTTGTCCACCTCTTAAATTATGTAGCATATGTATCACCATATATTGAATTTAAAACCTGAAGTATGACATTTGGTAAATAATTCATACTGGCTCTTTCATTAAGTGCTAGCTGAGGCTTAGGATAATGATATCCAATTTTAGCTTGTGCCTCATTTAAATACAGATGTACAGAAGGGAATTTCTTTAGCACTGCTATAGACAAGGCATGTATGCTGTGTAGGAAACTGGACCTGAATCTCACACACACACACACACACACACACACACACACACGCACACGCACACGCACACACACACACACACACACAATTTCCCCAGGATAAAAATAAATAATGCATTATTATTTTAAAATAGATTTCATTCACCCTTCTCCTGTTTAAGTTCTTTAAAATGTATAACTGATAGGTAATTATCTCATTAGGGGTACTATTTTCTTTTCACAGAAGATTCTGATCCCAAGAAACATGGCTGAGATTTTAGGGATGAGTGTTATTCATAGGGTTAAAACCCATAAAACACCTCCTTTAAGTCTTCCTTTTCCAGATCCTACAGGGAACTCACAGCCCAGATATAAATCTCTGATCTAGTTCTGGGACACTATGCACGCACATTTGAAAATTGGAATAATCATGCAAAAAAACATGCTTGCAACATTTCAAGCAATGTGCATTTTAGCTTCCAGTGACCAATGTTACCAAAATATGTTCTATGATTTTGTAGAAAGGAAGGAACTTGGAACTGATGCAGCTACAGGCATCTGAGCTGAAAAACTTGGGCGGAAGATAATGTCTTTCTTATTCCTTCTTACATCTGTTATCACATTGCCTTTTCTAACATCTTTTCTCCATTAGCTGAACAACCACCATGTTAACATCTTACTTTTAATTTTGTGGAACTTTTGGAGAATATGCTCAAAATATGTTTCCCTCCTCTCCCTCTTCCCTCCCATATCATGTTTGAGATAATAAAGGTATAAGCAATGTTAATTGATGCATCTGTCAATAAGATTGAGTTTGGAAAAGATGGACATTGGTCTGTAAAGCCCCAAGGTAAGCTGTTTTTAAGTTTGGTGTATCCAAAACCATGATTATTTTTACCTTTATCTTTTTTTTTTTAATTGTGTCAATGATGTAATTTATTTATTTATTTATTTATTTATTTATTTATTTATTTATTTATGGCTGTGTTGGGTCTTCGTTTCTGCGCGAGGGCTTTCTCTAGTTGCGGCAAGTGGGGGCCACTCTTCATCACGGTGCGCGGGCCTCTCATTATCATGGCCTCTCTTGTTGCGGAGCACAGGCTCCAGACGCGCAGGCTCAGCAATTGTGGCTCACGGGCCCAGTTGCTCCGCGGCATGTGGTATCTTCCCAGACCAGGGCCCGAACCTGTGTCCCCCGCACCGGCAGGCAGATTCCCAACCACTGCGCCACCAGCGAAGTCCCTTTTACATTTATCTTAATGGATGTACTCATTTAATACATATCTATAGATAGAGAGAATACAACATATGCACAAAGTACTTCAGCCTGGTAATAAGAAATGAATCCCTCAGGTAAAATAGCCACTGTGCATGAGTCTATGCAAGGTCAGGTGTCAACTATATCCAAAGGTTGGGCTTGAGAGACAGGAAAGACCATTTCTGGTTGGAGCAATTAGGAAAGAGTAATGAAGGAAGACAATGTTGTATGCGTCTTGAAATAAGGCAGGATTTTATTAGTCAGGCATTGAGAGAGGGAGGTGCCATGCACAAAGACACAAAACCATGGAAAGACAAGGAACAACTGGGAACAAGAAGTTAGAAGATGGGCTTTGCATGGAGCAATGGAAGGAGAAAAACATTACAAATGTAGGTGGAGATTGATTTGGGGGGACTTTGAAGCTAGACTGGGGAGGTGAAGGCATTGGGTGAGTAGTAGGTAGCCTTGGAAAAGGTGTGAAGTGGAGAAAGATATAGTCAAAATGCACATTCAAAAGATTACTCTGAGGAGGAATGCAGAATTTGTTGGAGTAGGGAGGGGCAGCGATTAAGCAAGTCCTTTAGGAGACACTGCCATGCATTTCAGGTACAAGTACCTGAACTACTGTGGTGATAATGGGAGCTTGCCATCTCCACCTTCTTGCCTCTAGGTCAATTCTCAACCTACTGTCATCTGGCTTCCTCTACTCAACATAGCCCAAACTGAATTTGTCTTTCTCACAAACCTACTTCTTCCCATATTGTCCACATCTCACTTATGATACCAACTACAGTGCCAGCAGTTAGAAATTTCCAAGTTAAGCCAACTCCTTCCTTTGCTGAGCCTTCTTTTATCCAATCAACCTCAACTTCTCTTTATCTATCCACATAAATATTTCCTAAATCTAATCCTTGTGGCAATTCCACTATCCCTACCTAGCTCATCTAACATTTGCAATAGGCTTCTATTTGGTCTCTCCACATCTAGCCATAACAAATAGTATAGTGGTTCAACATTTGGACTTTGATATCAAACTGTCTGGGCTCTCACACTTCTTAGCTATATGGCCAGGAAAAAGTTTCTTCATTTCTTTCTGTCTCTCTTGCTTCATATGTAAAATTGTAAATCATAGTAGTCTATCTACTAAGGTTGTTAGGAGAATTAAATGAGCTAATGTTTATATAGCACTTAGAATGGCATCTGGCATGTAATAGGTGCTATCTAATGTTTTCTATTTTAGTTAAAAAAATAATCCACCCTCCCTACTAGGAGGCATCTACCCATGGCTCTTTTCCCAAATTCTGTAGGCTAAATGCTAAGCTGCATACATCCATGGTGTACACACTTTCCCATGGTCTAGACCCTGCTTAATTTTCCCATTTCATCTCCTACCACCCCTAACTTCACAATTTAAGCCCAGATAATATTGAACCACACATAGGCTCCCCAGATACACCACACTCAATCGCGTCTTCTTGGTTCTCCTCAGAAGAGTTTGTCTGCTAGCTGTGTTCCATCCCCCTTTCCCTGATACTGCTTACTCATTCCCGAAATGCCAACTCAGGCATCATTTCCCCCAGGCATTCTTCTGAGAATGCCCAGGTTGGGCCATGTGCCTCTCCTCTCTACCAACAAGATAATTTTATCACAGCATGAATTGTATAGTGCTGAAGTCATCTTTATGATCCTACTCCCAGATCAGACTGAAGACTTCTTGAGGTCAGGGGTTGTGTCTTACCCCATTGTAAATCTCACAAAAAGAAGGGCCATGCTAGATCTATAGTAGGTTTTTATAAACCTTTATTGAAATAAAGGAAAAAATTCAACAGGCTTAGCAGTTAACTAAATATGGAATTAGTGAGAAAGAGAGAGGTTGGAAGCTGATTCCACGGTTTGAAGTCCAAGTTACCATAAGAATCTATGTCATATTTATAGAAATGGGGAAGTCAGAAGGAGGAAATTCTATGAGAGAAAAGAAAAAGAAAGAAAAACACTGATAAGTTAATTTTTAAACAAACTAGTTTTGAGATGCCAACAAAACATTCTGAAATATGGGCTGTGTGGTATTGGGAAGAAGCCATGGTAGATTTGAGATTGACTGTGTTTGTCATATTTCACTAGATTATGCTGCATAACAAACATCCCCCAAGTCTCAGTGACCTGTAACAACAGAAGCCTCTTGTTGCTCACCTAACATGTCACCTGTAAGTTAGCTGCAGCTCTGTGGTTCTGTTGCTTTGTTCCAGGCTACATGTGGATTTGGTACACACTGTTCTCCAGGTGAAAGCTCAGAGTAAGTGGAGCACAGAACTAACCACATAAGCACATTTAAAACCTATGCTCAGATGTGACATGTATAATATGTACTCACATTCCATTGGCCAAAGCAAGTCATATGGCCAGGCCTGTAGTCAGTGGTGTGGGGAAGCATGGCAAGGACATGGCAGAGAATGAGATATTATAAACAAATAATGCAGTGCAGCACAGTGGGGCTAGCTGGGATTGTGTGGGTAGATCTGATCATGTACTTGATTTCTAATTGGAGGGGAAAGAGAAACCAATGAAGGAAGAAAGGAAGTATCTTAAAGGCAGTCCAAGAGATAAAGAAAAGAAACAGAATAATTGATTATAGTGCAAGTCAAAGGAGAAAACAGTCCAAGAAGAGGTGGCCACATGGTCCAATACTGCAGATGTCAATGAAAATGAGGATGCCATGTGACTGTGATGAGGAAAATGGGGACATTGGAGAGAAGAGGTTCATTACCTATGCTGAACCTATTTCTGCATCTATTCTGAGCAAGTTGGCTAATCTAGGCTTAGGGTGACACTCACAGGAGGTGGCCTAGAATGGTTTTGGACACTAAGTTCCACAGCAGCTGAGTCACGTGGACCAGATGATAAGAAACTAAAAGCATATAACGTAGCGCTCCTAATTCTCATCAAGTATTAAGAAGATTGTCACAAGGGGGTGGGGTGACACCTCCAGGTCCTGGGTCAGTCTAGAGAGCAAGATTCCTGACAGTTGCTGGGTAACCTAGAAGCAGATTTTTGCTCAGTTAAGAAAACAATGTTCTACAGCCTGGAAAGTTCAACAATGGAATGGTAACATTCATGAAATGACCACCTCCCAACAACAACCACCACTAGAATTTTCAAGCAGAATTTAAATGACCACACAACAAATAAGCTGTGGAAAAGTGCATGATGCACTGGATAAAAAGTTAGGCCAATAGATTTTTACTGTCCCTTTAAAGTATAAACTTTATACTTTATGATTTATGATCATCATATGAAATATGTTGGCTCCCTTATATCCACCACTTACTTTTTTGTTTCTCTAACTCCTTGCAAATACATTCAGCTTTAATTTCCCTATTAAATAGGTGTTTTCAGGTATCTGAATGTTATGGTTTGAATTGTGTGTCTGTAAAAGGTATGTTGAAATCCTAATCCTCAGTAGTTCAGATGTGAGCTTTTTGAAAATAGGGTCTTTGCAGTTGTAGTTAAGAAGAGGTCATACTCGAGTAACCTTGGCCCTTAATCCAATATGGCTTGCCTCCTTCAAAGAAGAGAAGAGACACACTCAGGGAGAAGGTCATGTGATGAGAGAGGCAGAGATTAAAGCGGCAAGCCAAGTAATGCCAAGGATTGCTGGAAACTATCAGAAGCTGGGAAGAAACAAAAGATTCTCCCTTATGGGTTTCAGAGGGAGCATGGCCCTGCCAACAACTTGATTTTGGACTCCTAGCTCCAGAACTATGAGAGAATAAACTTCTATTGTTTTAAGCCACCCAGTTTGTAGTACCTCTTTAAGCAGCCCTAGGAAATGAATACACTGAAACAGATTTCTAAAAGCAGCAAAGTATCTTTTGAAATGCCTGCTGATGATTTTGTTGTAGTTAATTTTAATTAGAGTAGGATTCTTTTTCTTGAGGCTACAAACCTCCATGAGTATGAAAGACAGATAAAATTCTACCTCCTATGAAGATGCAGGAAAAAAAGTATTCAGTATTATAACATCTGCTTTCCTATGACTTGTCATGAATGAAGTAACATTGCTCTAAGAATGCTATTTGTGAAACTTACTTTGACTCTTATTTGTTTTAAAGATTTGAGCTCTAGCTTAGCGGGAAAACTCTCTTGAGATGTTTAGTAGTTGTAATTGTTTTAAGGAGAGAGGGAAAATAACAGATTCACATTGATTAAATAAAATACTTTTGCTTGTTGTGTTAAATGCAGCTGCACTGGAAACTTTATATTCCATTATTTACATTTTCCTGGGAAGCACTTGGCTTCCAGAGGTACAAAACAAAGGACATTAGGCTTTCAATCTAATCAAAAGGGTGTGTCTTTCAGACAGGTGATTGGTACTGCAGAATGTGGACTTGGCAGCCATCGTGGAATGCTCATACAAGTACATATGTGGGCACAGACATGGAGATCAAGATACAGAGATGTCTGGAAGCAGAGCAACCCTTGCAGCCACTAATGCTCAATAAAGCCACTTTAGCTTACAGGGAAGGTCCCGAGATGTGCTCAAGGGCAACCAGACAAAGCATGGACTGGTCTGAATTCTACTGAGCTCATTAAGTGCTCTGTAAGCACCCACTATGTGCATCTGTTGGCCACAGTCACCTGGAGGTTATACATGATATATCCATAGCATTGAAGTACATAGGAATTGTTCTCACCACTTTCTAGATGAGACAAGCAAGTCCAAGACAGGTACTGTTATCTTCCTAGTGTCATATAACCACTAAATGGCAGAAGGGGGCCTGGGACCCAAGTCTCCTCCTTCCTAGTGACTTACACTTACCCTACAATCAAAAAATATGAACACCATGGTTCATTTTCATATACATTTGTGTAGAAGACACATCACTTTGCACAACTTGTACCCCCTCACTCTCACAGGAGTAAGTCTCAACCCAGACTCCGGTCTGCTGAAGATGTTCTCCTAACAGCTTTGTTTTACATTAAGCCAGGATTTCTCTTCTGCTTTAAAATGCCACCAACGAGTATATGACAAGAAGGAAAATCCATTCCAGTCCAACTGTTATCATAAAACCTTAATCATCTCGGCAAGTAGCCATTTTCAAACTGCCTATGTTCTGCATCAATACTTCCTTTAGAAACCTACCAAAGCCTGTGTATCCATAGAGAGTACAGAAGTTTGCAAACATTTTGAGAGTTTAGAGACAATTACTGCTGGGTCATAATCAAGTTCCCTTCCTTGCCCTGATGCCAAGGATTCTGCCATTTGAAAAAAACAAAAACAAACAAACAAACAAAAAACTCATGGCTGCTCTATCCTGGTACCATGGAAATCCACTGATTTCCCTTGAATCTTTCAGTTCTACTCAGGAACCCAGTTCAAGAGCCAAGAACCCATGTAGTTGGATTCATGGTCATGAGGGCACCCTAAAAGGAAGGTTTGGCCTGGAAAGAGACCAAGATTTGAACTAACTAGCTAAAGATGTAATCAACGATAATAAAAAAAAAATAGAGGTTACCGCTGTGGGACATCCATTATATGCCGAGAACTGTCTATACATTATTGTTACCATACCCTACCTACCAGGGATGTTTCTCAACGTTTTCCAGAAATTGATGTTGTGAGTTTGGCAGAACTGAGACTGGGAAATAGGACTGTCCAAATTGAAAATTCTGTGCTTTTCTTTTTCATACCATAAAAGCCAGCTTTCACACACTGAGTATTAGCAGAATCGGAAGCGCTCAGCGTTGTCCTTGCAGCAGTGTGCTCACAGCCTTCTATTCACGGGCAAACATCACCATTTTGTAAATGGAGATGAAACTGGAGAGATCCCTTTCATGGTAGTAAGTGAGGATGCTAGCAGGCAGAGCCAAGCCTCCAGGCCACAAACCCTGGCCTCCTTCCCGTCCAGCCAGGCTGTCTCTCAACGGAAAATGGAAAAGAAGCTCCGTGCACTAAAGACTGAAATTTCAGTCTCTAGGGTTCAGCAAGTGGCCAGAAACAATGATCTACTCTTACAAGACCCAGATCCCTCTCAACATACCTTCTTTCCACTCTGATTTCCCTACGCCCCAGAGGAATGGGGTGTTGACACCCGCACATTGACTGTGTCACCAGATTCCCTACAAGGCCATGAGACCAGTGCCCTGAGAAATCACCCACATCCCAGATGGTCCTTCTGAATATCCAATTAGTACATTTTAAAAGTGATAAAGAAGATGTGGCACATATATACAATGGAATATTACTCAGCCATAAAAAGAAACGAAATTGAGTTATTTGTAGTGAGGTGGATGGACCTAGAGACTGTCATACAGAGTGAAGTAAGTCAGAAAGAGAAAAACAAATATCATATGCTAACACATATATATGGACTCTAAAAAAAAAAAAAAAGGTTCTGAAGAACCTAGGGGCAGGACAAGAATAAAGATGCAGATGTAGAGAATGGACTTGAGGACACAGGGAGGGGGAAGGGTAAGCTGGGATGAAGTGAGAGAGTGGCATGGACTTATATATACTACCAAATGTAAAATAGATCGCTAGTGGGAAGCAGCCACATAGCACAGGGAGATCAGCTCGGTGCTTTGTGACCACCTAGAGAGGTGGGATAGGGAGGATGGGAGGGAGACACAAGAGGGAGGAGATATGGGGATATATGTATATGTATAGCTGATTCACTTTGTTATAAAGCAGAAACTGACACACCATTGTAAAGCAATTATACTCCAAAAAAGACGTTAAAAAAAAAACTGATAAATTCTATGCCTGGCACATGGTTTCATTATAATTATACATCGTCTTATTCATAACAGCATTTCTCCATAGAATTGCCTACCACCCTCTCAATTCCATATGTTTCTTTTCGTCCAACCTCTTATTTTAAAAATGATACCTGGTTAAGTGCTCAAAGTTAACAGTAGTAATAAGACATCATCATAACTTACTCAGACATGATGCACTGAGGAGGGCCCAACATCACTTTTTCAATATTCTTAACAAAAATTTGTAATGCCAATCTAATCATGAGAAAAAAATCAGACAAACCCAAATGGAGAGATATTATACAAAATAACTGGGCAGTACTGTTCAAAGTTGAAGATGTCATGAAAGACAAGGGAAGACTGAAGAACCATCACAGATGGAGGGAAAGCAAGGGGATGTAATAACTGAATGCAATGTGAGATCCTAGATTAGATCCTGGAACATAAAATGGACATTATTGGAAAAATGAGTGAAATCCAAAAACATCTGTAGTTGAGTTAATATTGCACCAATGCCAATTCCCCTGTTTTGATCATTGTATGGTCAAAAAGATTTCTTATGTTTTACTTTGTAGGTAGAGAGAGGGCTCAAAGTCAGACCAAAGAGTTGAAACCAGGCTACTTGTGTTGGAATCCCAGCTCTACTACTTCCAAACTGTATGGCCTCAGACAAGTTCCCCAAACTTCTATAAACTTGGGATTCTCAATTGTCAAATGGAAATAATAACTACCTCATAGGTCTGTTACAAGCATAGTATAAGACAACGCATGTAAAATGTGTGGTACAGTGCTTGGCACATGGTAAGTACTCACAACTAGAAGCTATTGTCATTACCTTTAACCAGTATATATCTTTTCACCTCTTAGCTGGATGCCTAATAAACACATTCTCAGAAGGACATTAATGACTGATAATAGCTGATCATATTACCTTTACAGGAATAATTGCATTTTAGTGAAATTACATTACAGGTGCTCTGAGAGAATTCAGTGACAGATTGTATTTTCTAAAGATGACACCGACAGTGACCCCCCCCCAAAGGCATTTCTAAGACCTTGCCACCCTCCATCAAGAGGTAGAGTATATGTACCCACCCCTTGTGTCTGGGCAGCTTTTGTAAGTGCCTTAACCAATAGAATATTATGGAAGTGATGCTACATGATTTCCAAAGACAGGTCTGAAAAATGTCATGTACTGAAAAATTCCTGTTGTCTTAAAATGCTCACTCTTGGAATCTAACCACCATGCTGTGATGAAATCGAAGCAGTTCAAGGAAAGGCTTGTGTGGAGAGAAATAAAAGTCTGTGGCCCACATCCCCTGCTGAGCTTCCAGCTAACAACCGGCACTGACTTGCCAACCATGTGAGGGAATCATCTTGAGAGTACATCTTCCAGCCCTGGTCAAGTCACTCACCTGAAGCCTCATGGAAAAGAGATGGCCTGTCCCCATCATGCACTGTCCAAATTAAAATTTTGTAATCAAAAAATACTACTGTTGTTTTAAGCCATTAAGCTTTGGGGGGTTCATTGTACACCTATAGGGAAGATCTTTTGATGGCAGAAACTTACAAGAGTAGGGAACAGGAACAGAAATGAGAATTTTTAAAATGTGAGCAGAGTTGAGAACTGGAGCTGTAAAGGGGCTTGAGTAGCCTTGAAGAACATTCAGTGGACTTGTGTGTTCATCTTTTCCAAAATGCAAGACAACTCAAAAGATTTTTTTTTTTTTTTTGTCCAGCAGACTAGAAAATGGAACAAAGTGGGAACACCTAAGACTGGACAGAGCCCTGCATAGATTCACAGGGAAGTTGGTGCTCACCGTCAGAGCCAATGTCAAAGTTAGTCCCCGGGCGGGTCTACTGTAAGAGATGAAGTTTGGTGTTTGAGGTGCCAATTCATCATGCCTCTTTCGCTTGTGGTTTAAATCAATGGAGAACAAATCCAAGTGACAAGATAAGAATTCAATCCAGTATCAGAGTTTTGACTTCCAGATGGAGGATTTCTGGTATTTTGTGTCTGAGGAAGACGTGGCTTGGGCTTGAAGGCAAAGGGGAACTGCCCACATGCTCCTTCATGCCTTCCTCTAGAATGTGCCTGCAGGAAGGCCTGGGTTTGTGGAGCTGGGCAGTTGCAGTGGTAGTCACTGCCTGCCTGGCTCACATCCCAGGGAGGGGCCCCCAAATTTCTAGGCCTTTCTCTAAACGGCCAGCCCCACCTGACCTGCACCACATGCGCTTGCTCTAAGGAAGCAAAACAACTTCAACGGGCAGCTGTGAGCAGGGACCTGCCAGAGACAGTCAGGAGCCCAGTCCACACGGAGAGCTTCCTCTGTCCCAACTCACTATCAACTCAGCCATCCCCCACCTGCGATGGAGGGATTAGGGAGGAGCCAGGGGAGAAAGGCAGAAGTTTCCTCCTCATACTTTCTGAGAAGGCAGAGTATCCTAGTTAGAGTCTGAGACAAGACCTGGGGAGACAAGAGCTGTTTTCTAATTAAAAGCAGCCACGTGTCTGAGTAATACAGTGGCTCTTAAACTTGACAGAGTATCAGAATCACCTGGAGGGCTTGTTCAAACACAGATTCTTGGTCCCCACCACCTGAGTTTCCAATTCAGTAGGTCTGGGATGGGGCCAAGAAATTGCATTTCTAACAAATTCCGAGAAATCATGATGCTGCTGGTCCAGTATGAGAGCTCTGATACAGTGCATTTTACAGTTCAGAAGACACCAGCACACAGCTTATCTCAGTTAAGTCTCACATGATTCATCATTGACAGGTGAAGGAACTGAGACTGGTGAGGACTGAGGGTCTCATGTAAGCTTACACAACACTGACCTAAGACTGGGGCTTCAAATCCAAGTCTTTTGACACCAACTCAAAAATTCTTTTCACTGAGCTATAGTTGTTTACTGGAATAGTAGCAAAACAAAGAGAGAAACCCAGACATCCTTTAGGTATTTAAAAATCAGAGATGAGTATTTTGTGTACTTATTATTTTGGGGGGGTAATTTCTTCAACTAATTTTACGATTCCTTTTGAAAGATTTCAAAGGGTCTTGCATATATTGAGAAAAAGAAGACAGGGAAAGGTTGTGTGTTTGTCTGTTTTATCTCCACCTAGACCAGCAGAGCTAGGAGAGTTGAGTGCCTCTAGAAACAACCATGGTTGTAGTAACAGCCACTATCTTGCCTGGAGACTAGGTAAAGTTTGGCACCATTGGAATAAGGAGTGGGAGTGTTGGCTAGTTATGACTGGTAATTCTTTTCATAAATGAACCATTTTTTAAAACAGATAAAAAGTCTTAACCAAAATGAATTAATCTACAAGAGTGCTCTTTCAGACAACACCAGGGGAGATATTTTTAAAAATAAGATCTTTATGTCACCCTTCATATTGCTCCATTTGGATTGGAACCAGGACTACAGTCTCTCCATTAGTTCTCCTGACCTCCCCTTAATTAACTTTTTGAAAAACCAGGATGAAAAACCAACTGGTGTGAGGGATTAATGGAGATCATGTGCTGACGAGTTCAGTTTTCTATGCCTCCTTTCTCATGCTGCTAAAATGAGGACAAGAACCCTCCTGAGCATTTCCAAGGAGTCACACCAATTTTTATGATACATGATTATTTCGTTATCATAGGCATCTCCACTTACAAGTGGGTCTTGATGCGATATCTAGCACACCTCAATCTAGTGTCACAATTACTTTGGCCTTCTTGACAATGACTTGGACTGCTAGGCACCTGCTCCTGCCCCACGACCCCATTTTATGAACCACAGTTGGCAGCATGCCTTGCCAACAAGTTCTCAGTTCCTGTAATGTGTGCGAATTTGTGTGAATATGTGTGTGTGTGTAAATGAGGATGAAGGATTAAGAATATAAAATCTTTCCTAATTTTTGATAGTTTTTATTGAATGATTACAGAAAATGGACACATTAAGTGCAGACATTGATAAATTTTCACAAACTGAACACACCTGAGTAACCAGATCAATAACCAGAACACTACCAGCCCCATGGAAACTCCTGTCACTACCTCCACAAAGGCACCCACTATCGTAACTTCTAACACTATAGATGAGTTTTAGGAATGTATAAAAATGTATCCTATGGTTTGTACTCTTTTGCATCTGGCATCTTTTGCTCAACATAGTGTTTATGAAATATCCATATATCCATATATATATATAATGTCCACTCTCATTGCTGGGTGGTAGTCTATGATGTAAATATACTTCAATTTATTTACCCATTCTACTGTTGATGGATACTTAGATAACTTTCTGTTTGGGGTTATTATAAATAGTGCTGATATGGGAATTCAAGTGTATGTCCCTTGGTGCAACATGTATGTGTTTCTACTGTGCATAAACCTCAGAATGGAATTGCCAGATCGCAGGTTTGCATGTGTTAAACTTCAGTGCATACTGCCAAACAGTGTTCATAAATGGCCGTATCAATTTACACCACTGTAAGCACAGCATGAGAGTTTTGTTTGCTGTACATCCTTGCCAGTACTAGGTACTGTCAGCATTTTTCATTTCAGCCGTTCTGGTGAACGTATGATGGTAATTCATTTTAGTTTTAATTTGCAGATGTTGGATATTTGGATGTTGCCTTTGTGAAGTGCCAGTTTAAGTCTTTTGCCTATATTTCTATAACTGTCTTAACCTCCTTCATCTGTCTTCTCTACTCTCTTTTCTCTTTGTAAGACTGTATCCTATTTCTGTTTTAAAAAACCCAAATGTCCAACAGCAGGTAAATGGATAAATACGCTGTGGCATATTCATACACTGAAATACTACCCATCAATAAAAATAAATGATATCTGGATACCCATTACATCAATGAAACTCACAAACATTGTCTTAGGCAAAAGAAGCCAAATATGAAAGAAAACATACTGTATGATTCTATTTTCATGATATTCTAGAAGAGGCAAAACTAATTTATAGTGACAGAAAACAGATCAGTGGTTTTCTGGGGTTGGTAGACAGTACTGACTGAAAAGGGGCCTGAGGGAACATTTTAGGGTGATGGAAATGTTCTGTCTTGACTTCAGTAGTGGTTAGTTAGATGGATATATACATTTGTCAAAAAATCTTTGTACACTTAAAATGGGTAATTTAATTGTATTAAACTATATCAATACTTCAAGAAAATTGATTAAAAAGAAAACTTTTACTGAGCCCTACCATGTGTAACCCATGAAATATGGTCAAATTAGGGCTTTTCTTTAGCCATAGTGATTAGTCAAGATGCTCAAAGACCCACATGTACCCCAGTGGAGAGCCATATCTCCCTAGAAGGAAATGCAGAGTTGCCAACATCTTTTGAAATAACTATTTTGATCGAAGACATCACAAAAGCCTGGTTCTGGCTACTTTGGCCACCTCATGCCCCACAAATTGTTCAGTTTCCTCTCACTTACAGCTGCCTACCAGTCACCCAGACAGCCAGCCAGCCAGCCAGCACACTTAACAAGCTGGCCCATCACCACGTTTAAAATATACAAGGAGAGCACAGGCATGTCCAACCCTGGGCTGAGTAGAGAAGCCTTACCCAGCTAATTTTCCCAATACCTTACCTTGCAGGAGCCAAACTCTAGTCGGTTTTTTTTTTTTTTTTTTTTTTTTTTCCCCTTTTGACTCTCAAGGGAAACCTGACAGGGACCATGTTTCAGAAAGCTCCCCTCCCAGTAGAAAACCAGATCTGTGATATTTTAATAGCCTTTCTCAGCCCCTCCCCTGGGAACATATTATTATGTGATCATTAGTGATGGCCAAACCTCACTGGGTTTCCAGGTTTGAGTCTGTGCCAGAAGTTGAGAGTTCCTCCTTGTTGATGACTCCAAATCACCCCCATTTTCTCCTACATTTTATGTATGTATGTATGTATGTATGTCTTCTTTACTTGGTTTCTTCTTATGGACCTGGGCCTGATCTCCAACCATTTACCTACTTTTCACCCCAGAAAGAAAAAAGGGAAGGAGATGAGGCTGGCAGCGTGAGTTCCCTGACTGTTTCTCACCTGGCAAGCATACCATCTCCCTCTGTTGATGTGTCTGCCCTGGGATGATCAGAATTGCAGTTAGGCCCGAATTATTGGTGTAGCCAGAAAAGAATGACTAGACACTCGTTGTGGGTCCACAGCCACATTTCTGGGGGTGTCCAGTGAATCTGTGAGTGAGTAAAGAATGAGGCTTTTCCTCAGACGGCTAAGAGATGTAACTGACAAAGGCCTGTCAACCTCATCCTAAAATAGTACCCTTAGGACTAAGTAGGAGAGACCATAGGAAAGCTGAAAAGGGAGCATTAAGAAGGTGCAAAAAATATGTGAACATTCTTCCTTGGAGGCAACAATTTCTGTTTCTGGAATATAAGAATAATGCATTAAATTCATTCTATCTAAACTCAAGCACTCCTATCAGTTATCCCTGTCTATATTTTTCTCCTTTAGAAAATAGGAGTGTTGATATTTATTCCATGAACTATTTTGTCAGGTAAGGAGGTAGTGGAGTACTGAATTTATAAATTCGGGATTATATTTAATTCAAATCCATAGAGGCTCGATCACAGGGCTGGAAGTCAAAGCCTACATTTAAAACTGGAACCACCAGCCAGGGACTCAGAGGGTCATGGGGACAGTGGAGATATGCAGTTTCAAGCCCTTTCCAGCTTCCATTAGAAGAATCCCAGAATACAGCATGTCCTGTGACCTTGTAGAAGGCTGGGAATGTCCAGGTCAGAGGCAGCAGCTGGCCTAGGAGGGCTGCCAGGATTTCCAGGACACTGATGCATTCAGAATAGAAGAAAAGGGAACATTGGAGGGGGTGCCTGGCAGAAGAAGGAGAGGGGAAGGAAAGCATAGGGAGCCCTGAGCTGATAAATTCAGATTTGTGTGTTTCACTCAGTCTGAAAACACCGATGAGTCACTTATGCTAATATGTATTTTCTCTTTAACACATTTTCCCCAATTGGTCTGAAACTATACTGTGTTTACTATGAGTAATCCCACAGAGTCACAACACAAAATTTGCTTTTCTGCCCAAGGAGTAGCCACTTGTTTTTGGACCAGATTCCCCCAGTGTGTAGCTAAATCAGGGAGAGCATTTCTGCCACTGTTAAGGCTTTCCACTGCTTTCTGTGACGCTGCAGTGACTGTACCTGCTTCTTAAGGAATTTTTCTAACAGACCGAGGAGATCTGTACCCTATTTATTTTCTTAGTTCTCTTTAGTCAATAATTTTGATTCTCCCTGAGCCTTTGTTTATCATGTTGTATTACCATCTTTAGATAATTTCAGGTCAAAGAAAAGAAAAAAAGAATAAAAGGAAATAACTATTCAAAGTATTATCTGTTTTCCAATCTGTCCTTTTACAATTGCACTGATTCTATTTTAGAAGTGGTTTGACAGACGGAAATTGACAAATGTACATAGAACAAACGACAATATCAGAAATGCAAAAAATATCTAGGTCAAGCGAGGTAACTAGTTATCATCTCAGGTGACAACTTCATTGATTGGTAGTGACTGTTGACAGTGTTGTACTAAGAAAGAGCCTGAGGCCACTTCCAGGCTTAGCAGGATTAGTAATGTCTGCCACAGTGGTACCTTTGTGATGAGTGGGGAAGGAGAGTGTCAGCACAGACATTATGAATTTGCCATTTCTGGTCTCAGCAAAATGTTCATTCAAGCAATTAACATATCAAATGTAGTTCTCTAGTAACTGATTAAATTGAATAAAGACCTGAGCATTTCATTTGGAGTACATAGTGGATCAAACTACAACTCAGGGCACTTCTAGCCCAATCATGCTTCATCTCCATAGTCACATTTTTACCCTGACACAGAAGTAAGGGACTCGAAGACTATCTTCTAGTTTAAGCCATAAACTGTGGAAACATATTTATAATTTGTTTCTGAAATCGCAAGTTCCTTCCATGTAAACACATTCAATACCTCCCTACTCCTCTGCTCCCTTCAGCATTCTTTCTCCTTCCATGCTCCTTGTGTGTCCCAAACAGAAGTTGTGTGACTGATGCTCAGAGAAAGGTGTTTAAATGAGGAAATGATGGTGTCATCCTTTTTAAACTGTTGATTTGCTTCTCTTGTTTACCTAAGAACTAGACAGAGCATTGAGCAAAGAGATCTTTGGTCTTAGCCAGGACTGAGAAACCACACCTAATTGGTGAGTCAAGAGAAATGGTGGCCCCTCTTTTGCAGTGTATAGCCCATGAGTGCATGATCCATATGAAAAGTCCTTAGATAAGTCTTAAATCTTTAAGCTTTAATAAATGTGGTGGTTGGGCTGAAAAAAAAAAATTTTTTTTAGCGTTAAACAGTAACTTTTCTTATATGTGATAAGAACATCAATTTTGCTAGCCATAGAGGATGTAGAGTACCGTTTGGGCTAAAGCAGGCATTATTTACTACATTTGGGATCAGAAATAATAATATGTTGTATTAAATGTTCATAGTAGGTGTTAAAAAGGTGCAGATATATACAATTGTGCTAACTAGCAATGTATTTGCTTTTTGGCATTGTGTTAGTCACTTCTTGCCACCATAGAGCTGCATAACAAAATACTCCAAATCTCCTGTGCTTACAACAGCATTTATATTTCTCACTCATGGGTCTATAAGTCAGCGGGGACTGTTTGCTTTAGACTGGGGGTTGACTAGGTTTGGCTTGGGCGTTAGGTTGGGTTCAAATCTATTCCATGTGTCACTTTGGGGGGACTCAGTTATATGAGGCTGTTGCTACCTGGGTAGTGCTGTTCTCATTGTGATCATAGGAGCAGAAGGAAATGAATGAAACCACCTTTTCTGTAAACTGCACACAGTCATTTCTACCCACATTTCACCGATTAAAGTTCATCAGTGGCCAGCTCCATCATCAATGGATAGAGAAATTAATTCCACTTCTAGGAGACAAAATGCAAAGTTACATCGCAAAGGATGTGAATATATTGGGTTGGCCAAAAGTTCGTTCGGGTTTTTCATATGCTGTTACAGAAAAACCTGTACGAACTTTTTGGCCAGCCCAATGTAATTCTAAAATAGGAAGGGTATGAGAATTAAGACAATGAAGCAATTTACAAAAATACCAGAATGTTCCATTTAAAACATCAAGTAGGAAAGTATTATAGTGAGTTTAAAAAAATCAGGCTTTAAGTACCAGGAAGATCTAAGTTTGAATCTTAGCTCCATTCTTTTCTGACTATATGTCTTCAACAACAGGTAGGTCTTGGGAATGCTGGAACGGGTAAAGTGCCCGTCAGCAGGGCTTTGTAGATATCTCTCCCTGTGCTCTGCCATGAATGGGACTTCATTTCTTTTTGCTTGTTTATTTTTTCACTTACCTGTCTGCTTTCCATATTTGGCATCAATTTCACTCAACTAAAAGTCACTGTGCCAGTTAAGGCATATATTTTTACAATGAGCCACATCTGGTGCCAGTGGCCAGTCTATGACTAGGGTAGGTGCATAGGCAGGCTCATACCCTTGGTTCAATCAGCCATGGCTGATGGGAAGTCACACATACTGAGTCATGCTTTTAGAGCAAAGCTGCTGTTAGGCTGAGACATCCATTCTTAGAGAGAAGGCACAACTCCCAGTCCCCCCTGAGTCGAGGCTGGGCCATGTGACTAAGATTCCCCAATGGAATATAAGCAGAAATTATGTGTATCACTTCCAAACAAAAGGGTTAAAATGCTGGTGCCTTTTCTACGGTCTAATTTCCTGTCAAAGACCCCAAAAATGGCAGTGCCACAAGATGGAAAGAACCTGGGTCACTGACTGATAATGTGGAAGGATTCCTGTGAGTAAGAAATAAGCATTTAAGGATTAACACTTTGGGGTTGTTTTTATATCAGAAGACTGTCCATTCTGCAGGGCTGGAAGAGAACAGTTGTCCCTAAAAAGGGGCTGATGGTATGGTAGTCATTGAGATTAGGGTGTAGAATGGAGCAAAGCATAAAAGGCTAAACAACTGAGCAAAGACTTCAGCTGGAGAGGTCCAAATGTTCCAGGTAGGATTACCTGGGGTGGCTTCACTGATACACACTCAGCTGAGAAGGTTGAGTTCAATTAGGAGTCAACTGTATCTGTCAGGGAGCATGGCCTATATGAAGGATAAGCTCCAAATCCAAACAGTTGTCCACACATTAACTCCCACACATTAAGGAGGGCTTTCATTTAACACAGAGAAGTGAGGATTACGTTTGTGGGTCTGTTGCTCCCCTGGATATGGTCTCTGAAATACCTTTCTTAAGGACTAAGCATCTCTCTTTTTCTTTTAGGGGCTATGCTCACCCAAATCCACCAGTTTTAACAAAATTTGAAAATTCATCATCTCTTTGGGGAAGGCACACTTCCCTCTTAGCCTCCATTAGTAACGAGCATTGGTACAAACTATACTTTCTTAAGCTCACTGATGGTGAGAGGGAGAGGGAGCTGTTCCCTCATTTCTAACCATACCTTGACCCCAGCCTCAAGATTCAGACCGTTGAGGGGGATGATGGTTGCCTGAGTCAGATGACTCTGCAAAAGTCCATCTTGGACTGCAGGGTATTGCAAGGCCAAAGAGAAGTTAGGAAGAAGAAAGCTCAATCCCTTGCAGCTGTTTCTCTCTCTCTCTCTCTTTCTACTCTCACTCTTTTTCCTGACACAAGTCCAGTTATCCAGTGCTGCCCGCCCCTAGCTGGCACACCACCCATGGCAACTGAATTTACTCCCTGCTCTTAACATTTTCTCTGTGAGCTGCACTACAATTGCTTCTGCTTCTCTGGTTAATGCAGGTTCCGTCTCCCTCGCTGGACCTATGCTGCTCACCTCTCATTAATAGAATCCAACCTCAGTCTGTGCGTTGCCTCCACCCCACTCACCAGTTCCTCTCCTTTCCTCTGACAGATTCACCTTTATCCTGCAGGACTGACTTCCTTTTGGACCCCAAGAGCCTCCTAGCTCAGTAGCTTCCAGTCATGAGAACAAAAGCAGAGACCCCCTTTTAGATCTGCATGGCATCAACATAAACAAGAAACCTGAAACACCAGTAGTGGAATGGGGGCCATTCATCTTCAGAAGAAAGGCTTTTTTCTGAATCTTCCTTTCCCAACTGATAACCAGTCTGTCACCGCAAGAGGGAAGGGTGGGGTGGCAAGGCATTGAAGAAAGGGGAGGAGGGTGCAGAGCAGCAAGCTTATTAACCTTTCCAAGAGGCTTGTGATTCAAGCTTGTGGAGCTTAACATTTTTTTTCTCTCCCAATTATTTTAATGATGCTGCAGAAAGTCCTAACTTCTGTTCTGAGACTGTGTTGCTGCCACAGTCTAGGCTGATCACATGGTAACATTCCGACCCAGGCTGGGTCACCCCTTAAGAAAAATCAGCTTGGGAAAACCACTCCTCCTGCTGCGTGCATCTTACTCTCTCTCTTAAGGGCGGGGCGGTGGGGGGGGAAGCCTCCTTTTTAAGAGCTTTGAAGCTTAAGTCTCAGATGTGAGCTTTTGCTTCAGAGTTTATTAGTTATTTTTTATCCCCATCTACCACCCCCCTCCAAAAAGTTTATGTTCACTCAGAATGGAAATTATTTGACTCTAATTCAAACCATTTTTGTGTCATTTAGATCCAGGCGCATTGCTTGATCTCAATAATAAGGGAACGTACCAAATACTTTTGTTGCTAGAGGAACTATAGTCATATAAGCCAGTCCATCAATCATGTGTTTTTTCCTTTCTCAGTCTTAATGTATTCCTCATTTCATTTTTGAGCAAGAAAATTAATCCTATAACATAAACTTAAAAGCCAACTACTGTAGTCTGTACTTTGAACCCAGATACAAAAGCAAACATTCCTTCCTATTAGGTTTAGATCAAGATGTATTGATTTAGGAGGTTAACTAATACTTAGCAGGAGGCTGATTAGGGGCTGGAAATGTGGGAGGCAGAAGGCAGGGGGAAGCAGAAAAAGAAGTGGCTTTTCTTCTTGTATATGCACATATACACTTATCTGCAGGCATTGCTAGATTTTCAATAATCCACCATGAACATCACCATGACTATGGGGACTGTAAAGATGGAGAACATCTTTCTGCAAGGCCAGGCTCCCTTCCCTAACAAGAGCAACTAAACATTGCTGGGGATTAGATGTTCCAGTCTGGATTGTCACCTGCCATATATTAATTTTTTAAACTTTTATTGACATATCATCCACATAGGAAGAATTGTGCTTATTGTAAGTGTACATTTTGATGAATTTTCACAACCTGAACACACCTGTGTAACAAGAGTCCAGATTATAAAATGAAACATCAATAGCACCTAGAAGCCACTCACACACAACCCCACCTAGTTACTATCTCACCAAGGGTATCCACTATCCTAAATTCTAATACCATAGTTTAATCTTTTTCTTTGAAGTTTCTATAAATGGAATAATATAGCATTTATTCTTTTATGTCTGGCTTATTTCACTCAGTATTATGTTTGAGAAATTCATCCTTGTTATTGTGTGTAGTTGCAGATTGTCTACCCTCTTTGCTGTTGATATTCATTGTATGAGTACACCAAAAAAGTCTATATCCATTCTACTGCTGATGGTTATTAGGGCAATTTCCAGTTGGCTATTATGAATAGTGCTGTTATGAACGTCCTAATACATGTCTTTTGGTGAATATATGTCCACATCTTTGCTGGGCTTATTCCTAGGAGAGGACTTGCTGAATGTGGAGTGTGCATGTGATTAATTTTAGTAGAGACTGCTAAACAGTTTCCACGCTGGCTGTAACTAATTGATTCTCGCACTAGCAATGTATGAGAGTTCCAGTTGCTCTATATCCTCACCAGTACTTGATATGTTCAGTGTTTATTTTAGTTATTTTGGAAGGCAGGTAGTGATATTGCATTGTAATTTGACTTTGCATGTTCCACACCCATTTTCATTTCTATGCTTCAGTTAATTTCCAATCATCCTTTAACCTAGCAAAGGCCAAACTGACCGACCAGTCTTCCCTCTGCAAAGACTATCTTTCCTATAATGATATCCCCACATCACCTCCTCCACCCACCAACATGGACTTTTCCTTTTGTCGAGCCCTTATTGAATTTATGCATGCAACCACCCCATTTACTTTTGATTAGCCACTGGGTAGTGTTATGCTCTAAATGTTTCTCCTGTGTTATTCTGTCTTTCCAACTGGTGGCAGAGTCCCTTGAGGACAGAGTCCAACTCAGCAGGCCATGTATACCCACACAAATCCACCGGGCTGAGTTCACATGAATACAGGCTATGCCCGGATTGGACTGAACTTTGCACTTTTTGCCCAATCATTATGATGCCCAAGAGCTTTAGCCTAGATGTCTGATATTGATTTCAAAAACCACTCAAGACCTAAGACATTAAATAGGGCAGGAAGTTGAATAATATGGTTTAAAAAAATGGTTCTTGGAGTTAGAGTTGGATTGAATCTCACACAGACCAATTTGGTTCTTTGTAATCTTAAGAAGTTATTTTGTGATTCTGAACCTCAGTTTCCACATATATAGAAAGAACAGAGTTGTAGTGAGGATTTAACAAGAATAGATAGCTAAGTGTCTGGCATGTTGTAGGTGCTGCAAAAGTCCATTCTTTTTTCCATAATCTCCTTCTTTGAAGAGGTCCCAATTTCTCAGTCTTGTAAGAGGATAAAACTCAAACAGCTTTGTAGATCTTTGATTGGCCAAGCCTTCTTTGTCAGCCTCTCTGAAATCAAGCAGTATCCTGAATTAGGTGGTGAATTTTGAAATAAATTTAATAACATTTTCCAACAAATAACTTTTTTGAACTAAAATTAAAAAGAATGTATTTTCTGAAATCTAACTAGGCCCCTTAACAGCAAAATCTTCTTTGAGGCAAGACTAGTTAATGGCTTTCTATGTAATCTCCATCTTTCTATCTGCTCAGCCCACTAAATAGAGGTACCTTAAGTGCAGACAATGCAATTTTCACCCACCTCTCCTCTTAAGTACATGATTAAAGTTCCAACATGTCTACTTCCAGAAGGGCTCTTAGGAAAGTGAATAAGGAAAGGATTTGTCTTAGGGCTTTCTTGCTCTTCCCTGGAGGTTTTTGGCAACCTTTCTCAATGGACAGGCAAGTTCTGGAGTCATGTACTGACTTTAGCCCTTAAAAGTGACTCAGGGCTTGGAATGGTGGCCTCTATTTTTCTTCTTCTTGAACCTTACTGTGCTGTGCCAGGGTGGGTTGGTGTGTCCAAAACTAATTTGGCAGGTCATTCGTTTGTTTCCTCTGATAATGCTACAGTGGAGGCAGGTTTACAAAATACATTCCAGCTGGCTGGACTTCTGATATGAGTATCTCGAAAAGGTTCCACAGCCTTTAGTTAGATTTAGTGGTCAAGATTCTGGTAGAATCCCCTTTCTCTTTCCTTTTTAATTTCCAGCCAATTTCAATAGAACCACATTATAATACAGCTCAATGTATTATATATATCTTTAATGCCACAGGTCAAACCACGAAGTAGGAATCTTAGATGTTAATCCTGTAACCTGATTTGCTTATAAAGAGGTTCCTATATAGATGCTTGCTTTCTGCCCCCAGTAGGAGAGGGATGAATGGGAGTGTTAGAGGGAGAGACATAGAATACGCATTTGATAACTTTTCCAAGGCTCTGTCACTTAATCATGTGACTACCAAGAGGAAGAAGTATTATTATGTCCATTTTACAGAGATGAGACAACAAAAGCTCAAAGTGGTTTACTATCTTGTTCAAGGTCACAAATTGGAATCAGAATCTTGGGCTTGTCTTTTTCCAAAGTCTGAACTCTTTCTTCTCTCCTACCTAGAATCCATGTAACCTTGACATAAATCTTTCAATATTAGACTTAGACATGACCTAAGAGGTCAACTCATGTCCTATCAAGTACAGGAATTGCCTCTGTGAGGTCCACGACAGCTCCCTGTGCTTCAGGTGACCTACAATAATGACTACCTCATTCCTTCACAGGGCAGCTGATAGCCATTTTGGATGGCTCTTCCTCTTATTTAGAAAAAATCTGCTTCCTTGAGACTTCTACCCAACGGCGCACTAGAGCGGGTCCGTGCTTATTCACACCAACTCAAGAGCTGACTGTGCACATCTATTCCTAACTCCACACTTGGTGACCTCAAGTTGGCACCTTGAAATCAACTATGGTGGGTGTGTTTACACTACAGAAGTTGCCAAAAGCCACAAATCAGGGCTTCTCTCCCCACCCCCTCCCACAGTGAGAGACCATTATTAAACATTTATCACCACACCACTGCTTCTACCCTTTGGGGGTGATTCTGCCTTTTGTCCTCACAGAAAAAAAGTCCAAGTCTTCTACAGCAGCTTCTCAGAGATTTCAGGACAGCTGTCCACTCTGTCTTTCTATGATAGCTTCAGAGAAACTGAAGTTTGAGTCTCAGGTCCATTCTTTAGTTGTTGTGCAACCATAAACAAATTATTTAATTTTTCTAAGTTTCAATTTTCATATATGAAAAATAGGGATGATAAAAAATCTTTACCTCTGGGGTGAATGAGACTTAAATGGGACAATGCATATAAAATACACTGCTTGACCTACAGAAACCTCTCAATTAACTTTGCTATCAGAATCATTATTACTATTAACCAGAGTACCACAAACATTTAAAGAGTTGCTCAGGACTTCTAGGAAAAGAAATTATATTTTTCAGGGTCTGAGCAGGAGCAGGTAGTCCATACAAAGAGTCTGGTTACAGAGAGTTTAATGCCTAGACCATGTGCAAAAGAGTGAAGATAGTTGGAGAGTTAAGGGAACTAATAAGGGATATTGAGATACCCAGAATCCACCAACAGGAAGGAATTTTTACCATCCTAATTCTGAAGGCACAAGAAAGGCTACACAGGAGTTGCAGCACAGCATAAGTTCATATCCACTCTCAGAAATGAGGCCCAGAAGGAAGAGATTCTGAGAACAAATACTGTGATTTCTCCATCTCTCTCTTGCCCTCCAACCTCCTGTCAGTACCTCCCAGAAGCCAAGCCCGAGGACACAGGGATGGGATGATTCCATCCATAGATATCACTTCATGGGGCATAAAGCATGATAGAACAAAGAGGAATGTGGATTGGGGGTGGGGTGGCATGGGGTGGGTGTGGGAACAAACAGAATAACCAACCAGCGTTTGAATTTTCAATCTTATATTCAATCTATTGAATCCACCTCTGGCCTCTTTTTCCTGTAGAAGATCCAGACTAAGAAATTGTACAAAAATATAATTGTCAAGAGTGGGGCAAGTTCTCAGTGTGAGGAAGTGTGTTTTGTTCTTGGGCTTAATTATGCTTTAAATTCAATATGATGCACTGAAAAATAATCTACACCTGGGATTGGCAGAATGCCTATTATTATAATGTGACTTTAGAGTTCCCTCAACACCCCACCAAGGGAAAAAGGTCCCATGTTACCTTATTGATTTATATGATCCCATTTAGATTTTGGTCTTATCCAGTGCTTGCCTTTATTTTCTTTCTCTTCAAAAATGTATCTTTTGGTAAATGCCATTGCTGTTGTCTATGCATGTGTGTGTTTCATATTTTAAGGGTCTTCAACTGTTCCATTCTAATAGCATTCCCCTCCCCTTTGAACTACCTGTGTAGTCTATTACAAAAAATCTGCAGGACCTGAAATGTATTAAAGTCCTCAGATTTCCCCAGTACAATGTTTCCATCTGTTTTTAAAAAAGAGACATGTTATAGCTTTGGGAGAGTCACTTAAGAATTTCATGTACTGAGGCAGCACATGCCCCTGTGTGCTGAGAAGTCTTGACTGACAAGAACAGCTTCCCTCTCACCTGGGTCTCCCTAATCCTGTCAGGTACAAAGAGGTCAATGACTCTTTCCTCAACTCACTCCTTATATACAAAATTCTGTGGTTATTCACACAATTCACTAAGGATAGTATCATTTACCCTTTAAAAGCTATTTCCAGAAATTATTTTTTACAAAAATGAAAGTGGAGGCTTGATGGTTCAAATAAATCCTAATGATCTGAGGAGATAAATTCTTGAGCCCAGCCACCTCATACATTTTTATGTCTAGATCCATATGCTGTCTACAGAACAAAGATGGAAGTGATAACACTCTCCACAAGTGATCATGTATGTACCACAGATCGACCACTGTCAAACTCACTGTCATTTGCACGCTTCTAGTATAAATAAGTATAATTCAGGCTCTCAAACTCAAATGCCTACAACAGCTATGAGTGAAGTAAAACAGGTATAAGAAAACATTCCTTGGCATTCATAAAGGCTCTCGGTCTCTCTTTTTCTTACAGTTGATAGAGATGTTCATACAAAACATATTTTACTTTTATCTTATTCTATATTTAAAAGGAACAATATGTGAGTGTGTTGATAAATGGCCACAGAGACCAAGGACAATAGGGAGTAATAGGGTCTGTGGAAAATTGGGGAACATGTATCCCCAGAGAGACACCCCACTGTGTTGGCCCAGCATGCTGGAGTTATATGGGAATGAAGACTTGGTGTTTTCAAATCTCTCTCTTTCAAAAAGCAGGAATTCTAAGTTTTTACGGAAATTTTTCCAAATTTTAGATATTGGCAACAAATTTGCAAAAGTTATTATGTTCTTCATAGGCCAAATCTAACACTTCTTAAGCTAGATAGCACCTACTGCTACCAGTTAGCAGCTACTAGACTCAATGAGTCCATGAATGAAAAGCCACTGGGCAGAGTTTTACATGCAGTAAGAAGAGGGCTGGCTGCTCCAATTTCCTTCTACAATGATAAAAGTACAGAAACTGTAGAATGTTCTAGAAGCCACTAAGCAGTTACTCAACTGCTTTTTGGAGCAATCCTGACTCCTGATCACCTTCTTCCTATGCCTCAGGGTCCCCTCTTCCCCAACATCCTCATGCACAAATACTCCACTCTTACATACATACACACACACACACACACACACACACACACACACACACACAGCATGGTTATCTAAGGATACCATCCTTGACATCCAGTCTTTGTCTACACGATGTAACTCCCTTCTTGTGCATTTTGCCATTACTATGTGAAAATATCTCTAGAATTATATTCCCATTTTGCCAAACTCTAATTTATCCTTGATTCAAAGTCGTCTAGGCACAGCCATTGAAAACCTCTGGCTCACGTGATCTGTAAGCATTTCCCAGGTGCCTCCTTACTAGCAGTATAAGTCTACGGCTGATTTATAAGCACTTGCCTGGATCTCATTGACAGCAGCATAATGTGTGCTAAACACAAAGGAGAATCTTGGGATTTCACAATCCATTGATCTGGTAAAATAATCCGTCTAAATGATTGTTTATCATTGTACAGATAAAGGCTCGTCAAATGAGGGATAAGTATAGGGGACTGTGTATGTCAGAAGACATTCTTCAGTACTTTAAGGCTTTCCAGAGCAAGCCTGTGGCTCCTGCTCCTAGGAGGGACATGTCACAACCCTACAGTATCTGAGTGCCATAAGGAAACAGGATAACTCTGAAAGTAGCCCATGAGACAGTCTCTTGCCTCTATTTCCCCTCCCTCTGTCTCTGGACTGTCTGATTGGGGTTGTTACGGTTCTGGCATTGGCCTGCTGGCTGGACTCACATCCTCTGGCTTTCTGAAATGGTCTGCGTCATGTTTGCTGCATTTGCTTTCCTCAGGTTCTGTTGTCAGTTTTTCCAACCAAAGTGCATTAACTTTGAACCCTTGACTTCTTTGCTAAGAGGATGCTGTCCTTGACAGCATGAGGCCAATTTCTCACCCCCTCCAAGAGCATCTACCTCATGGAAGGATACACAAATTTTTTCCCCTGACAACAACCCTTCTTGCCAGACTCCATGCCTTGGAAACCCTGCCTGAACATTGCCCATTATTTACACTGAGTTACATTGGCTGACTACTTGTGCACAGGGACATACCAGAGTCACAGCATTGGAAATATTATTTTATGTCTTTCCCTTTGGTTTTAAAAAGAGATTTAAAAACAAACTGGTTCCATAATGAACAGAAAGTATGACGTTATTGACCTGAAAATAAAAAAGGCAAATGCTTATTAAGGCATGTTGGTCACTATGTGTTAGAGGACAGGAATTCCCAGTGATGCAATCTGCCTCATCCGAAAACTGAGCACAGAAAACCTTTTCATATGTGCTAAGTCTGCAGCTGCAATAAAGCCTCCATGCAAACAGTCAGCTCTGACTGCAGATCGTAGCCTCTCTACTGAGGTTCAGATCCCTGGGGGTGCAGTGGCATTTCCTGATGGAATCCAGCATGCACGTTCTATATGCAGGCCCCCAGATTGATACCTTGCAAGAAAATAAAATGGTTTATGGGGAAGTATTGCTACCAGGTCTTAGTGGTCCTGAGGTCAATAAAAAATGTTATTTGAGGAAAAGAATCATCAGTGTTAAAGATTAATTATCTGTTAAATCATGGTAGTGAGAGTAGCTTTTTATAATGGGTGATGAGTTTTTACGCATTACATGCCATGCATGAGTTTGACGTACTGCACACTTGACAAAACAGAGAATGTACAGTGAGGACCCCATAGAAAGGTAAATTAAAGAGAATTTGATTGCATCTGAGTATATAATTCATTCTCTTGAGGAACTCAACTTTCATGTCCTCTAAATGAGCAACTAGAATTATACGTCCATGTGTATGAAAAACAGCTCATTTAGCTCAGGAGAAAATAAAAATTAACATAAGTGTCATAACATCCTTAATTTAGGCAAATGGTATAGTCTGTCTATAAAAATGCCAGGCCAATAAAACAACACTATTCCTGCAAGCTTTATACCAGAAACAATTAAAAAAAACAAACTGCTTATAGGTATCTGTGAGAATTCAGTCAGGAAAACTGGAATCATTTTAGGTGTTTCAGACAGAAGGGATTTAATAGAGGGACTCAATGACAGAGATGAGGAGGAGGTAAGAAGCCCTACAGGGGATAGTGAGGCAATCCAAAGATTAATAGCGAGAAGCAGATACGATCTCTAAGGTTAACAGAAGGAAAAGTGATTCCCAGGACCAGCATCTGGGTTCATCTATTGGAAGCTAGAATTCATGGTGAGGGTTTCCCAGTGAAAGCTGAAATCACAGAGATGATGTAGTCTGAAGCAGTGGGAGTAGTGGAGAAATATCCTGGCTTCTCGCATCTTCCATCCCCCAGTCTTCCATCAAAGCCTCCCTTTGGCTGAACCTACCAGGAAGCCAGGGTGCAAGAGAGCCTGGGAAATGTAGTTTCCAGAGCAAAGTGTGGGAAACATTGATGACTGGCAAATGACTAGCACATTTGGCATCTCTGAAGACATGTATATTTGTATATTTGCATTAGCTAATTGATCTATATCTTAAGTGGGCTTTGATGAGCAAATTTTAGCTCCCCTTTCATTCATTTTCATTCTGAAAAATGAACGAAGGAAAACCACACACGATCAGGCTGTGATGTGTTTGCCAGTAATTTACCCTGCGAGATATCTAGTGAGGTCTCTCTGTACCCATATATCTTCATTTCTCCTTAAATGTTCCTTGCTGTCTCCCCAGTTACTTTTTTTATTTTAGCTTTGGGATTATCCAGTAAACAAGAATGATGATTTCATTCATTTTTATAACCTAATCCCTCACAGGGAGAGGCAAGCTGCGGAGTGGGAGAGTACATGCTGGTAACTATATTAGACTTGTAAATTTTATAAGTTCAAATATCTTACTCAGTGCTAGAACATGAGTAGGGAAATGCCTGGTTCAATGATGTAAACACAGCAAACATCAGTCTAGAATGTAAGAAGGGAAATACAAGCTAAAGAGTTTTTCAGAAGCATCCCTGCTTTTCAGACACTAGCATTTTCTTTGGCCTGAATTGCTCAAGTTCATTAGAGCTTTGAACAACCTTTTTACTTGCTACCATGGGGATCCATTCTCTGAAATCCAAAATGCAGAATGGTTTGCTTTTGAACTGTATTGAGTACAATCTGCTTCTAAACCTATAAGGCACATTCAAAAGGACGTGTGTGTTTTATTTAACAAATGCTACCATTTTTGTCTATTATTTGCCAGCACTATTCTAAGCTATTAAGACATTTGACCCTTTAAACAATTGCATAAGGTACAGGTAAGAGGACAGGTGTTTGACCCTAGACTATTATTTCTCCTCATTTTATGAATGAGGAAACTGAGACACAGAGAGATTAAGTAATAATCCTGAGGTTAAACAGCCAGGAAGAGCCAGGATTTTCAGAGTTACTGCTTGGCAATTCTGGGCTCCAGGAATGAGTGTTTCAGTGAACAAGGTGGAAGCTACCTGGCCTTTTAGGATTTGGCAACAGAAGTCACCTAGTGTAACTTCTTCTGTATCTTGTTTGGAGCAGTGACAAGTCCAATCAGATCCAGCAGTGCAGGAGGGGTATCCAAGTGTCAAAGTATTTGCAACCATGCTTTGAAGCCATCACAGTGAGCAAAGTACCAGCAGCAATGACCACAATATATGATACCCAGATGGTGGGTTGGTTTTTATTTGCTGAAATGACCTTATGGTTTCCTATATTTGGTCCTCATTTATCTACAACAGGAAATGGAAGGAAATAGAGTCTTTCCTTAAGGCAGTTTTCTGTTCCAATTGGTATTCTTCTAATGCCTCCCTCTGCTCTGACAACTTTCTAAATGGCATCGGACAAGACTTCCACTGACTCAAGTTTCATTGATGTAGTTGTACCCAAATAGAAAATGTTCTGTTGCCTATATTCAAAACACATTGCTAAGCCAATTTTCTTTAAATTCTCCTGAATTTCCTCCCCTGAGAGGATCAAACAACTGCCAAGTTTCAGTTTTAAACTTTCAGATACTTTTGAGTAATACTCAGTGGAGAGAAAAAAAAGCATTTCGGTAAGGTGATGTTGGTGTGTGTGCGAGTGTGCTGTACTCAGAGAAAAATGCAGGTTTTCTATTTTAACTTAACTGTAAAATGCTGAACTAATTTAGCTCAAATCTTTTGAAAATACGTTCGATTTATGGGGCCAGTGACTATCAAAAATTCTAAGCTGAAAAATATTGGAAAAACCACTCAACTCACCAGAATTCTGTTTTTGATTAAAATCTGAGTTTGTGACCAAGTGTTGCTTTTTAAAAAATAGCTCTGGTGAATGCCTCAATTAGAGTATTCAATGACGTTTCTTTATGATGTGTCCCGAGGGAACAATTTGATTGGTATACAGAGAAAATTTTCAGAAGAGGAACATTTCCTTCTGTGCCATGGTCTAAGACAGGAATTGCACATGCAAAGAGGCAAACGTTGGAGTGATCTGGCTGGGTCATCTGTCGTGCCTTCACGGCCAATGTTAATTCTAATTACATGGCTGGCTGCCAAATCTGTCCTTTTCTCCCTCACCAAGGCATAAGTAGACAAAAGATGGCTCACTGCAACCTAACAGTTCACTGTTACATTTTCTTTGTCAACCTCTAAACGTGCAGACAAAAAGGAGCTATCAATAAAATTGTTTTTATTGATTAAGGATGAGCCAATATGAAGTCGAATCATCCAAACAATTCAGTAAGAACTTTGTAAACCCAGTCACCAGGAGTATTGTACATGGAGTATCTAAATGAATGGATGGAGTTGACTTAATTAGAAAGCTAACACAGTCTTCTTAGGACAACCAAACTTTTTTTAGGGTCACATGTGCAATACAGAAAGCCTCATGTGACTTGGCAGTATAAAGTAAGGGTTAAAATCACCACTTCTGGGACTGGACCCCCAAGATTTGAGTACTATTTCTACTACTTGGAGCTGGGTAGCTTTGGAAAAATTACTTTACCATCCTGTACCTTTTATTTTCCCTCTATAAAAAAAGGATAATTAAAGTGCATATTTTATGGTGCTACTGTGAGGAGCAAATGAGTTCATTCATGCTCAGTGCCCAGTCGGGTATCTGGCACATTGTACATGCTCAATAAATATGGCTATCATTTATGCTATTGTCTGCTTCTGATATTCTTACCAATTTATCGACATGCTTTCTCTTGCCACCAAAACTGAAAAAGTAGGATAAGTCCTACCTTCAACATAATCATCTGGTGGCCATGGGAAAGTTATTTATTGTCAATGAACTTCGTGGGATTTTAAGGCTATTCTTACACAGTGGCATCTGCTTTTAAATCAAGCAAATTAAAACACATGACATAGCACATGGTAAATAAATAGTTGATATGCAGAGTCTAAAGTAAAATGGCAGAGTGAAACAGAAAAATAATAAGTTAAAAAAAAGGAAAAGAATTAGAAAAAAAAAAAAAGAAGGAAAGAAATATACCAATAGGGATCAATAAAAGGAAAAGGGACACTACCTAAAGGAACACCTTTGAAATGTAACAGTCAGAATCGAAAGAAACGAGAAACTCTGGCATCCCCCCACCTCCCAAATGGACACTTAACTTCTACCCAAGCTCAAACAGATGGAAGAAAGACTGTGAGTGGACATCTATCTCAAATTTGTAGTGATGTGCACTCAGAGGGTGTGAAGGCAGTCCATGGAAAATGTGAAGAAAACTTCTCATAAAGAAGTCATGGGTTGAGGGTCTTGAGCATCACCTTCTGGGGAACCCAAAGATCCAGGAGGAGTCAAGCTGTGACTAGACTTCCAATAGACTCATCACAGAAGCTGAACCCAACCTGGATCCTGTCTTCTCAGATGCCCAGTGAAGAAGATTCCTGGGAAGGTTCCTCACAACATATCTCAGGAGTATTAATAAAGAACCTTAGTAACTTTACTCTCAAAAAAAAAAAAAAAATCCAATTACAAACTCCCAAGAGATAAACAGGGGGAGCTCCATGTATCAAAGCCCATAGCCTAGTCACTTTTCAGAAGAATGTCTGTGAACTTCAGTTCATTTTAAACAAAAGGCTGAAAGCAAGCGAACCATATGCAACTCAAGAAACTAGAAGAAATGAAGATGAACAGCACTTGATCAATAAAAACAAAAAATGGCTGTTAAAAAGGGATGTTTGCTCAAAGAAAAGATACCAATAGGCCAGGGCTTTGAATCTCGCCACTACAACCATTTGGGGCCAAGTGATTCTTTGCTGTGCCCTGTCCTGTGCACGTAAGATGTTTAGCAGCATCCCTGACCCTTTCCACTAGATGCCAGTAGCACCTTCCTCCCCAGTTCTGAGAGTCAAAAATGTCTTCAGATATTACCAAATGTCCTGGGGGAAGGGGGATAAAATTGTACCTGGTTGAGAACCATTTTAATAGACATTGGAAAGGAGAAGGGGGACAACAAATAGACAAACTCAATCATGATTATTAAGCAGGACTTTACCCCAATCAATTTAGAAGACTCAATAAAATGGTGATCATCCAGGAAGATATAAAATTACAGTCTGAATCATTAAAGAAAACGGAGCAATAACAATTTAGAAAAACTGCTATGTCAGAGACGTACCCCAAGGTAAATTGTTTATTGTTCAAATATTCACTGTCCTTCCCAGAAGAATTATGCTGCATGGTCCCTTCACTGCAGGCTTGGACGTGTGACTGGCTCTGCCCAATGGAAGAGGAGCAAAACTGATGAGTCACTGTTAGGCAAATGCTTTTAAGAACCAGTGCCTTGGGAATTCCCTGGTGGTCCAATGGTTAGGACTCCTGTTCGATCCCTGGTACAGGAACTAAGATCCTGTAAGCCACTCGGTGTGGCCAAAACAAAACAAAAACAAACAACAACAACAAAAAGCCAGTGTCTGGTTGGCTACACTGGCTTCTCTTGCCCAAGATGACCTGTAACGTTCCAGATCAGGGGTTGTTTGGGTTTTTGTTTTGTTTTTTTTTTTTTTTTTAAGTATAGTTGATGTACAATATTATATATTTCAGGTGTACAACATAGTGATTCACACTTTTTAAAGGTTATATTCCACTTATAGTTATTATAAAATATTGGCTTTATTCCCTGTGAAGAGCAGGGGCTCTTTTTTTTTAAATAAATTTACTTTATTTATTTAAAAAAAAAAAAAAGAAGTCATGGGGATGTAATGTACAGCAAGGTGACCATAGTTATAGTACTGTATTACAAATTTGAAAGTTACCAAGACAGTAGATCTTAAAAGTCCTCATCATAAGGAAAAAAAAAATTGTAACTGTGTAAGTAACAGATGTTAACTAGACTTATTGTGGTGATCATTTTGCGATATATACAAATATTGAATCATTATGTGGTATACCTGAAACTAACTTCAATTATACCTCAATTATACTTTAATTTAAAAAGTTAAAAATTTTTTTTTAAAAAAGAACCTGACAAGTAATCCTAACAGATGGAAGAGAGAAGGGGATTAAGACATACACAGGAGAAAATGTCACCTAAATGAAAATGATTTAAATTAACAAATTTATTAAAGGGGTTATGTAGTGTGTTCTAAGATAAACTAATAAATAATGACAAACACAGGCACGTCAGCTAAAATTTGAACGTCAAGGATCAAGATGATTTTCTTCAGGAATACAGATAGAAAAAGCAAGTAAAGTATAAGGGTAAAAGTCAAGCTGGCTTCAGACTTCTTTACAGCAATATCTGTTGTCTTCAAGTTATTTGGGTTGGAGGAGTTGATACAAAAATCCTAAACCAAGCCAAGAGGGTATATAAATTTAAGGTCAATTAAATTATATGCAAAAGTTCAAGAACAATACCTTTTTGTGATTAAGTTACTTAATATCTACAAAGCACATAGAACACTGCCAGGCAGATAGAAAGTACTATGTAAGTGTTAGTTAATTCATTAAACAAGAATAAAATAAATCTCATGAAACCCATGAGCTCTTTTTAATAAAATCTACCTTAGGAGAAGCCCTGATCAGACTACAGGTGGGTGCACTGAACCTATTTACACATAGAACAAAAATTAAATCAACGTGGGAAATATGATTTCAGAAAGTCCATATTCTAAATATTGAAATTTAAAAAATAATAATAGAGCAACAGGAAATCCGGAGATGAAAGGCAAAGCTAAGGAGATGTGTCTGTGTACTAATCTCCCATTTTTATACGGACAATCAAAAGATTATATCTAAAGTTGATGAACGAAGAAATAGAGCTTTTTATTATTCATGTGTTCAACTAGTATTTTTGAAAACCTACTATGTGTCAGCAACTGTTCTAAGTGGTATGGATTTAACTGCAAACAAGGCATATAAGATCCCTGCTCCTTCACAATTTAGTAGGAAAAGACTAGGCCATGCAATTAGATAAGAAAAAAAGAAGAGGGTGAACAGATCAATGAAAGATTCTTAAATATAAATGAGAGATTACATGATAAAGATGTCATTTCAAACCAGTAACAATAGATGGATCACAATAAATGTTATGGGAAACTGAGAAGTCAAAAAAAATTCCAGATGAGTCAAAGATTTAAAGATAAATATTGAAATCCATTAAAATATTATAAGAAAGCATTGGTGAATCTATGATCTTGCAGTATGAAAAGTCCTTTTGAAGTAAGACATACAACACAAAAGTCACAAAACTAAAGTTTAATTCATTTAATTACAAAAATATTTGAAATTTCTCTACAGAAAAAATGCATCATAAAATCATAAGCCATCAACAGATGGAATAAATATTTATAACACATTTCTGACAAAAGACTAATTTCTTTAATATGTAAAGAACATGTAAAAATTAATTTAAAAATTTAAGTGTGATAATAGTATTATAATATTTTTCTGTTTGCTTGCTTAAGTCAATGAGAAAGAGACAAGCAATCTAGAAAAATAGGTAAAGAATGTGACCAAACATTGAAATATAATAGCCAGTAGCATAAGGTAAGACTTTCAACCATGCATAATAAGAAATACAAATTGTAATATAGTGTTTGTACCTAATCATTTTACCAACATTTGATGACACACAAGATTGACGAGGATTCTGTTGATGGTAGAATAAATCAGTATATACTTTTTTGAAGGACAGTTCAGCTACACTCTTTCAATTTTTTTTTAATAAACATATTCTGACCCAGAAAATTTATTGTTAGAAATGTACCCTCTGAATATACTTGCCAACTTTTACATGAATTTCTTATTAAACCATTCTTATAAGAGCAAACAAAACAAAACAAAACCTGAAAATATCTAAAATATCAGGAGGGGGAGATTAAAGAAATCATGGCAATAATACTACCTTTATAGTAAGACAGATCTGTGTGGTCTGTCTTATATATATACATATATCTCCATGATATATGTATTTTAAAAATCAAAAGATGTGGATATCAGTGTGTAGGATATCAGTCCTTTGTGCAAAATGTTTTCACACAAATACACATACATGCATACATGCAAATGTGTATGTATATGTGTAATGTCTTGATTTCCATAAGATTACATATGCATCCATTAACCCTGGTTACCTTTAGGAAAAGTCATTTTGGAGTAGAAAAGGAGGAGGGAGACCTCTATTTTCAGTTTATGCATTTTGGTAATGTTTAATTTTTTTATATACATGTGGATCATTTTTTAAGTTAACAGGAGTTATCTGGGTAACAGAATCATGAGTCATCATAAATTTTTTTCTCTGCTTTTCTCTATTAAAAATGCTTTAAAATATTATTTAAAATAAAAAGTGGCATCATCATTATTCAATTTTTAATAGTTTATAAACTTCTCTTATGTTAAAAAGAAAGTGAACTCTGTAAAGTATTCAGGTATTTTGTAAACCGGGAGCAATGCTTTCAGTTTATAGTGTGAGGAGTGATCTGGGAGTTAAACAAGGCTATCATTGGCCCTTGGTATTCTTTCTCCCCTGGTGGTAACCTGGTCTATATGGCAAGACAATGGCTTCTTCCCCTAGTTCTCCTTCTCCAAAGTGAAATCTTTAAACTCCATTAAAAACAGATATCCCTGGAGGCTTTCCTAGTATGTGGACTTGGAGGAGAGACCACAGAGCTCTGAAAACAGTATGAAGCAGAAAAGGAAAAGCAAGTTAGAATACACTTCTGAAAGTGTTCATTAAAGCAGGATTTCATGAAAGAATTAATTAGTCATTCATTTTTAAGATCCGTTCACCTTACTCAATTATTTCAAAAAGAGAAAGATAACTGAGGAGCTGGTACCATTCAACTTCCATTGTGGCTTAACTGAAGGTAGAAGCCAAATTGACAAAATGGGAAAAGCATCCAGTTTTGATTTTTAATTACTGACATAGGACATGAAGCAAGAGTCAGCTGATCTGAAAGTTTCTTCCTATCTAAAAGTGCTTCATTTGTTGAGTGTTGAAAATGAAGGAGGACATATGGGGATGTAATTCAGACATCTCTTGGTAGTGCCATAATGAAAATCACTCAGTATACATAAATGAAATAAATTATAGTAAATACACTTATACTGAAAATGGCCAAATAGTTCTGGTTCTGTCTGATTCTATGTTTGGCACTTCGGGACACTGTATTAACTCTTTAGCTAAAGTCAAGCAAACTTAAATTTACCCTGAATTCAAATAACAAGAACACTCAAACAACCAGAGATCTTTATTCCTTTATACTGCTTGACAAATGAACGAATAGCAGGTAGAACTAATTTCTTACCCCCTCCCTCCCTCCTTCCTTCCCTCCCTCCCTTCCTTCCTTTCTTCCTACCTCCCTTTTATTCTTCTTTCTTTGAAACACCCACTCCATAGTGTCTCAAATGATTAAGACAAATATGATGTAATTTCTATATATTATTTTTAGATTAACAGCTGGTACAAGGATAATACTTGGTCATTATCAAATATTATGGTACTGAGGTTTTCATTATAGAAAACTAAGCAAACTTAAAATTTTCAAAAATAGATTAAATTGTGCTCAGAGACATTTTCTTATAATTATATGCAATGTATAAATAAGTAAAATGTAAAATTGCATTTTGATTTCACTTTTGAAACATTACATATGATAGGTCCATTCATCTGCATATTAAAATAACTAAGTCACCTAAGTCCCCATCTTTTCTGTATGCATTTTCTGTTTACTTGCCTAATAAGATGCTTAAACAGTAATTTGCTGAGTTAGCAAAAATTAATTGTTAGAAAAGGAGGAGGACTACTGTTAACATTAATTTTCAAGGCATGGAATGTAATGATGGCTGATTTCCTTAATTGTCTTACAACTTTTCTACCCTGGATTAGACCAAATATTGCCCATCTTTTAGCTACTTCATGAATGCCAATTGGTCTTTTATTAATTGTTCACACACAAAATGGCACACTAGTAACTTAAATTTACTAGTTTCAGACTGTAAGTAGACTTAGTTTACTGCTGGATATATACTTACTGGCATGAATGACCTTGAAGGAATAATCTTAAGAACACAATCACTGATAGTTGAATCTTAAGGACACAATCATTGATAGTTTAAAATTGAAATTTTGGATTCTGGAAGCCACATGAGTTTCTTCAAGAATTTTCTCAATCTATATATTTGTAAGTTGAGCCCTTCCTACGCTTTCTACATCTCCTTTTTCATTCCTCGTGGGCAGTTAAGTGCCATCAGATCTTATCTTTTCAATCTCCTATAACCTTCTCATTCACCCCATGCATCTGCTGAGTGCAAGGACGCCCCATCTCTTGCTTAAATAATTATAGCAGCCTTTTAATTTGTTCAGAAGAAAAAATAGCACCTTCAGTCTGGCGCTACTCCAAGGCATCATGCTCCCTTCTACCAAAAAGCTTTTTCTCAAAGTAGATTCTATGGGGAAAAGTCCAAATTCCTTTGCCCAGCAAAGTGCTGGCACCCCTCTCTCCTCTTCTGTCCAGCCACAGTAAATTGTCAACCATTTCTTTAATGCATCTTGATGTTTTATGCTTTCCTGCCTTTACCCCTACTGTTCCTCCTGTCTGGAATTCCCTTCCCCCTTTCCTATCTGCTCAACACCTGCTCAGTTTTCATGATTCAACTCAAGTATTATGTCCTCCCAGCAAACCTCTGACCTACAAGGGTAGGTGGTAACTCTATTATTAGTTAACATTCTGGACCTTGTGTAAGCTTCTATTTGATCAATTTGCATAATTCACTGTATTCATCTTTGTAGCCAGAGAAACTTAGCAGTCTGGAAAAGTAAAAGTCACTGAATGAGTAAAAGTAAAAGTCATTGAACAAAATGCAGGAGGTAGGTTGCTAAAGCTAACCATTTTATTTCATTCTTGGAATAGTGCAATCTGAATTTGAAGTGCTATCTTAGGTCAGTAGAATACCCCGGGTTTATTGAAGTTCCTCTAGAAGCTGACACTAAGACAAGGGTTTTAGTACAGGTAGGTTACAGCGAGGTGGAGAAAACACAATTAGGGAAATGGGGAAGTGAGGAGGGAAAGGGAAGGCCAGTAAAGGATGCATTATCAAGCCACTTACACTGGGGGTGACAGGGGCTGTGGGAGTTCAGATCACCATGCACCCCAGAGTTATCCCTCCCAGAGATGTGAGGGAGGTGAGGTACTCACTCACTAAGTCCCATTGGTCATTGATTGAGGGCTGTTCCTGGGAGGTATTAACTCCCTGGCACATCTGGCCAGCAGCACATGTGGGCAAAGCAAACTCCACCAAATGGGGGAAATTGGCAATCAGGTGTGTACTGATGTGGTCAGGGCATTGACATGTGGGCTGCATCTGGTCTTTGGTGACACTGAGTGGTCATTGTAAATATGAGAGGATGAAATATGATATGATTTCTCAAAATCTCTTAGCCACATACACCCCACATTATTTGCTCAGCAAACAAGTTCTACAGTAGTTAGGGCAGGAAGCAAAATCTTTTGTGTCTAATTAAGACAATTTGTGAAATATGCCCAGGATGAGAATATCCCTTAAGAGTCACCAGTCAGAGTGATTCTCTTGGATTGCTACTATTCATAGCAAAATGAATTTTATCATAATTCTAAAGTCACAGCCCTCAAACCCCTTTTGCCTTTGCAAAATTCTCTTACTGAACTCCTAGGTAACCAAGATGAAAAGGATTTGCGGTCGAGCCCATGAGAACACTGTGGAGAGATGAACATGACTGACAGTTCAGTGATAACTGTGCCAGGCTTCTCAGGCTTCCTGTACTCCCAGAAACTGTGAAAGGTGCAGAAATACGCAAATAAAGTTTTAAGTAGACGAAGAAGCTCTAGGTATTAATTACAATGTTAAAATATACTATTACCCTAGGAGATTCCTTCTTATAAAAAGCAAATGACCACACAAAACTTCTCCAACAAAGCCAATTATACAAACTTGTTATTGATTTTGGTAAGGCTCCCAGAGAACTTCTACTATTTCATGAACTATTTGGAGATACTTTTCACATACTGATAATTCCTTCTCTTTCACTCATTTACTCAACCTCCTCAGTACTCCTACCTCAGTTCCATGCAGCCCCCTCCCCACTTCACTCTTCTTTTATATCTGTCATCTAGAAACATCGCCAAGGAGCTCTTGTTAATTCTCAGTCTCTCAGTTGTCCCCCAGACCTCACAAGCATTAGGACTGTGGACATGATTCCTCTTCTGAAAGCTCCTCTCTGATGAATTCTAAGACAAATTACCATTGTCTGTTTTTCACTTCTCTGAAACTTTTCCTTCAACATCTATGCCCTTCCTTGGCAATCTTTTCCTCTCTAAATGGTTAAGCCTTAGCTCAGAAATCTGCAATGCACCTAATCCTTTTCCTGAACTACAGGCCCACCTGCTCTAGACTTCCACGAGGATATTTGACCAGAGCCTCATAGGTAATTCCAAAAAGAACCACCCCTGCATCTCCCATCTGGCTTCTGCACACACTCCGCTCTGTTAAGGGCACCACTAGGTTTTTGTCACCTGGGCTCCAAACCCTATAGATATTGTTGATTCTTCCCCTACCCAACGACATTGTCTTGTTCTTCACGTGGACTTCAGGCCCCCATTACCACCTGAGTGTATAATTACAGAAGCTACTATCCAGTTCCTTCATCTCCAGTCTCTGTACTCTCGACTCCTACCACTATACTCCACCAAATATGACATTGGTTTTCCTAACATGCATCTCCAACCAGAGCACTCCTCTGGTAAAATCACTTCACAGTGATCCATTTACATGGGATAGAGTTCAAACTCCTTAGACTAGCACTCAAGAGTCTTGAGGTCCTGAAGTTTGCTTATGTTTCAAAATATACTAAATATCTGTACCCAGATCCACTCTTTACCTTGTTCTATGCCTGAGAGGCTGATCTCTATGGCTGCATGGACTGACATTCCCAGCCTCTACAGGATCCCCTCCCCTTGAGTATGATCTGGATCTACAGATATAATGGAGGGATATTACTCCCCTTATTAGGTTATGTTATATGGCAATGAGTGATGGGATTTTTGCAGACGTAATTAAGGTCCCTAATCAATTTAATTTGAGCTAATCAATGGGGAGATTATGCTGGGTAGGCCTAGTGTAATCAGGTAAGTCTTTTATTTTTTTTTTTTTTTAACTTTTTATTTTATATTGGAGTACAGCTGATTAACAATGTTGTGATAGTTTCAGGTGCACAGCAAAGGGACTCAGCCATACATATACATGTATCCATTCTCCTCCAAACTCCCCTTCCATCCAGGCTGCCACATAACATTGAGCAGAGTTCCCTGTGCTATACAGTAGGTCCTTGTTGGTTATCCATTTTAAATATAGCAGTGTGTACATGTTGATCCCTTTTAGAAGACAGTCTAGTAGTCAGAGATTTCTTCTGCTGGCATTGATGATCATGAGTGAGTTCTGCTGCTGCAAGGTCATGAATTCTGCCAACAACCTATAAGCTTAAATGAGTACTCTGAACCTTAAATGAGGCTGCATTCCCGGCCACCATCTTGACTGTAGCCTTGTGAGATCCTTGGTAGAGAACCAGCTAAGTTGCTCCTGGATTGCTGACCCACATGAGATAAGAAATGGGCATGAAGCCACTAAGTCTGTGGTAACCTGTTACACAGCAATAGCTAACTAATACCCTTGTCCTTCTGGGCAAATTAGGTCAATGGAATATATCAAGATTGTTCAGAGAGTAGGAGGAAAGAGATCTTGAGATACTTATTCTCCCTGACAGCTCCTTGCCAGCTGACACCCTACCAGAGCTCCCCACTGCCCCCAACTTCTGCCAATGGCTTCTCTTTAGCTGCAGCCATCTCAGGGAGCTAGTAACTGTCCCTCCTGTGCCCCTGTAGACTTAAGGTTGGTAAAGCCTCTGGTTTGGATTCCTAATGTAGGGCCAGAGTACTTCATTATCCCTGGTTATTTTTCCTCAACTCTTCCCACACCTTGGGTAAATGTCCCTTTGCTAAACTTTGTTAAATTCTTTTTTAAAGAATGTTATTACTATTACTTTCCTGCTGGGATCTTACCTAAAGAATAAACTTACCTCCTAGTATCCTATCCAAACCCACCTCCAAATCTGAACTACCAGCCATGCTCCACAGAACACAATCCGACATTTTCCCACCTGATGTCTTGCCTTTGGGTTGCTTCTACTGTCTAGAATCTAGAGACTGTTGGCATGATGGGGGAAGAAAATCCAAACAAACAAAAACATGAGTTCTAGAACAAACTACTGACTGTGCTCCTTGCTACCTGTGTGACCTTGGGAAACTGTCTTAACCTCTCTAGGCAGTTTCTTCATCTGTAAGATGGGCGTAATAATACCCACTGAGCAAGGGTCTTGTGATGATTAAATGAAAAAAATAAGTGGAAAGCATCTAGTACATGAAACTCAGTAACTAAAGGTGTTGGTGGAAATTCTGCTGCTGCTAATGCTTTCATTCATAAAGACACCTACTGATCCTACTGAAATTTTACACACCCTGAATTTTTCTCTAAAGTTCTCTCACATCTATGAATTTAGTGAGTCCACATTTCAGAAATGAGATTGCTTTCCATTAAACCTATAGAAATTGTTTCTCACTTCTCTTAAAGTTCATACTTCATATGTCTTATATTCATTTACCTGCAAACATGTCCCATTGTTAGGGGAAACACTGACTGAAACTGCCTACCCTGGCCAGGCACCACAGTAACCATTTTCATGAGATATTTTACAATAGGAGGTCCTGGTAAGGAATAGGGAACTAATAAGCCACCACAAACTGGAAGAATTCAGGAAAGGTCAAAAGGAGATGCAAGTCCATATGTCTTACCAACCTCCTGTGTTAATTATATTATGAAGAGTCAAAGATAATATTTCTCATTATCATCCTCGCTGGAATCCATGTTGGCTGGGCCATGCGTGCGCCACCAGGAAGGACCCTGAGTCAGAACAACTGACAAGAGACAACTCAGAAACTAATCTCATCACCATAAAACCTGAGACTGCAAACCACATGGCAGAGCAGTCCTCCTGGTTTCACTTCCCCTGCTGCTCTCTGCCCCCCAGGTGCCCCTTCCCAATAAAGTCTCTTGCTTTGTCAGCATGAGTGTCTCCTCAGACAATTCATTTCTGAGTGTTAGACAAGATCCCACTCTCGGGCCCTGGAAGGGGTCCCCCTTCCTGCAACACCATCTCTTCTGCTGAATTCTAAATGCATTATGGGCAGAGATTTTATATCTTTGTATTTCCTGGGCCCGAAGTGGACAGTGCCATGGCCATAATAGCTGCTCAAGAATATTTTCAGACTGGATATGTAAAGAGAAATATTATCATTGACTCTTCACAATATAATTAACACAGATTTTAATATCATTGACAAGATATGCAAATATATTGATATGACTATAATAAAATAATATTTAATGGATATCTAAAACAACATATTAGGAAGCTTATAATTATTTTTCAGAAGCGTGTGCTCATTTAACATTGATTTTTGCTGTCTACCAAGTACAAAAGAAAATAACATGAAACAAAATGAATCGCCCAAGAACCACTGACGTTAATTTGCATGTGTGTAGTAATTCAAATTGGGCAAATTTTGTTGTCTTGACACATGTCTTCTCACTTATTTTTCACTACAGCTCTGTGAGGAGATAAGCAGTTAATCTCTACATATTATTCATGAGGGAGCTGAGACTATCAGAATTTGTTATTGGCTTAATCAACCTCAGTGGTAAACTTTCTGATGAAATACCCACTGCTAGGCAACATGATAAAAGCTGTTAGAAAAGAAAAAGAAGAAAAGCATACGAAGTCTATCTCAAAATCAGGCCATAATATTTCAGGCAGAAGGCCAAGAAATACATTTAAAGATACATAGAGTAAATAGCAATCAAAACCTTGTGTTTGTATGGCATTTTTTACTTCTCCAAGTCCACACATGCTAAGCATTTGACCTTTATCATGCCATCTGAGGCAGGTAGAACATATCTATTTACCTCAATTAACAGATGAGGCCAAGAGATGGCCATTTTAAATTCAGCCATCCATAGCCAAACCAGAATTAGAATGTAAGTCAGCCAACTATGTCTTGGGCCGTAAGCAACGTGTGTATAGAGCACCTACTATGTGTAGCCTACAATACAATACAATCTAGTTAAATGCATAAAATTTATTGTCTCTTAATTTTTAAGGAGTAGTCAGTATTTGCCTGAAAGGAATAACCCAGACTCAGAATACTAGGCCTACTAGTTGGCAAATAAGTCGCTTTACCCCACCCATCCTTCCACCACATCTAATTATACATCACATAGGTAAAAGTTTGATTTACCAGATGCTGCTCTTTGCTGTGGCTCCTGGTTCCTGTGAAAGAACCTCATCCAGGTGAAGTGGAATTGCTGTTAAGTGTCACACTAGTTACAAGGTGACAGGTATGCTACCAAGCCTAGAGGTTTCCCTGAGGAGTTGATGCAGGTTTCAGTGGAATAACAATTACAAGGTAAATGGATCATTTCATGCCTTCTGTGACCTTTACAATATGTGAGAGTCATTATTTTAATGTTAATTTGCATAATGGTAGGTCTGAAAGAACAATGGTGAATGCTAATAGCTGCAGGATGCAGTAAAATTAAACATCATCTGGGCTGAACTGCTAAAGGAAAAGTTGCCAAAGTATGACTGTTCAAGCACTTAATTTCATCCCAGGTCATGTCCACATTCAATCAAATGCGATTTCTGGTATCTCTTGAAAAACTGGCAATAAGTGACTGGAAGGGAATAGCAGCAACCTCCTTTATGTAGAACCCTAACCTGTTAAACTTTGCTTTTTTACATAACTTGTGTGTCCCCTCTGAGGAAGTTGAATTTGCAACTACCATCACCTTCCCCAAATGACACCTGACCCCAACTCTCACCACTCCCCACATCTAGCACATACACTAAATTTGATACACCCAGAAAGAAAGACTCTTACCTTATGGGCTGAAAAACTTGCAATAAACCTTTGAAGAAGGTAGCATGGACCATGGCTAGCAGCAAGTGATATTTTCAAGGGAAATAGACACTGTCACCTCAAAGTAATAACCCTGCATTCTGAGCTGCAGGTGGGAAGGTGGCTGTGCACAAAGAGAATAAAAAGAGGTCATCTCCATTTAGATTTATTGTTTCAAACTATTCCTAATGCCTAGAAAATGGGTAGGTTCGATCATCCTGTACTTCGCACCCCAAATCAGTCTTTGGAGATTATTTATTTACTTACATATTTACTTCTTTATTTATTGACTTCTTTCTCCCAAGCGTTCAAACTCATTTCGACCACAAGAGGGCAGCCATCTCTAAAAAACAGCCAGAGAGCCTGGATCTTAAGAGAAATAGGGCCAACATTTAGGAAGTTGTGCGTGGGCAGGGCATTCAGCAGACCCTGGGTAGTCACATATCACACACAAGAGGTTCTGTGATGGGCAACACTGAAATGGGATAGAGTGCCCAGAAGTGCCAATTTTCCCTCCGATTCTTGATGATCAAAGATTATTTCACAGACTGACAAGGCTCCCAAGTTATGAAGGCCTGCAGCTGTGAGACATCCTTGATGTCAACACCAAAGATTTATTTTTCATCCTTACTTGAGGCACATTCAATAGCTGTCAGCTTTCTCCTCCTCTTTAAAAGCTACACACTGATTTAGGTTTCATATAAGTTTTGTTTTGTTTTTTAAATCTCACTGATGACAGAAACTATTGTTAACTCCTCAATTAAACTTGATAGGGAAGGAAATTGTTTCAGAAGCACAATAAACACTTTCTGACTTAAAGTGTCTGTGAAGATAATATCTTCTCTTGCCAACTTGTTTGGTCTCCAATGATTCAGAGTGGCAAACAGCTTCCATAGTGCATTTTCAGGGAAAAATAGTACCATGTTCCTGAATATTTTGTCCCTCCTCCTCCCCATTTATTTTCCTAGTAGGCAGGCTTCCTCATAAATACCTTATTTGACCTTTATACTTGCAGAAACAGCGAGTGCCTAATTCCCCTCTGTGAGTTGCTAATCCGATTTACGTGAGCGGAACCTAGAATTATTTTAGCTTTCCAACTGAAAAAATAATACACATGGATAATAGATTGTTATGAGTTCCTGCTTCAGGCTTTTCTCTTTCTGCTCTGCAGGCTGAAGGTTCTGTGCAAGCGAACTTGATTTTGCCCATCTGGCCTTTTCCAAAAATTTTCTCCCCTTGGGTAAACTTGTTGAGCTGTGCATGGGGGATCCTGGAATCCTGGAAAGGATTGAAAGCCTTAGCCTTGAAATTTGTGGTGCAGCAAATTTGGGGACTCTCTCAGCTGAGGAAGACAAGTCACTTGACCACATGTCACAGATCAGCTGCTGGGGCCTGGTGTAAGTGGGTGGGGCAGAAGGTTCTAAGGTCTCAGACCAGAATTGTCCTGTCTGCTTGGCTCACACTGTGCGTTATTTTACCTTCCTCTGAGTTGCCTCTGAGCTGGGCAAGATAAATATCACAAGGCATGAAGTGATTGCTACCATAAGAAGAAATAAAATCCCTCTCATCCTCTCTTCTCTCTCTCACACACACACACAGTCCATTATGCGCATGTCACATATAGCAGGACATCCATTTCACAGACATATATTTACAGAAATGTGCGCTTTCGTTAGCACGTATTTACATATATGGATATATTTAGAGACATACACGTGTATATTTGTGTATTACATATATACTTATTGGAGTAATAGTGCACATTTATATAAATACATTTACATATGTAAATAAATATATCTCTCTGTGTTAAAGTTTAAGTACCACCCAATATCCAATCTCTAGTTTTCTTTTAATTCTCCTCCCACCCCGGGGAAACACAGAAGTGTGTACCCCAAGCCTATGCCAAGATGCCTTGTAACTTGGTTGAGTTCTTCTTTTAATCGACTATTATTGAACATCTTCAAACTGAAAGTTGAATAACGGGCCGGGAGGGGCAATAAGGCCCGACCCAGCATTCGTCCGGGATTTCGCTCCCGGAGTCCTAGCCAGGGGCCGCCGCTCCGACGGATCTCCCCTCTGAGGGTAGGGGCTGGAGGCGCGAGCGCCCCCTCTGCGGCCGCGAGTCCCCGCCCTCGGCCCCACCCCGCCGCGGCTGCCCCGGCGCGCCGTCCACACCCCTGCGCGCTGCTCCCGCCCGCTCGGGGATCCCCGGCGAGCCGCGCCACCGAGGGGGAGGTGTTCGGCCTGGGCCGGGAGGGAGACGGCAGGCGGCGTCCCCTTTAAAAGCCGCGAGCGCCGCGCCACGGCGCCGCCGCCGCCGCCGTCGCCGCCGGAGTGCTCGCCCCGCCGCGCCGCGCTGCGCCCGGCTCGCGCTGCGCCCGCCGCTCCGCTTCCCACACCCGGCCGGGGATTGGCAGCCGCCGCCGGACATCGGCTGCCACAGGCTCCGCCGCCCACCCGAACGACCTCGGGGCGAGCGCCTCGCGGATTACTGCGGGCTCCGAGGCACCCGCGCCCGCAGACCCTGCGCGGGTTGGAGCACCCGGCCGTGCGCGCCGCTGCGCCGTGGCCTCGGCTGCCCGGGCCGCGCCGGAGCCGAAGACCGGCGTGCAGAGCGCCGGGGAGCCGGGAGCCGAGCCCGAGCGCCGCGATGCCGATCACCTCCCGCCGGAGCTCGGGGGCCTGGGACATGCCGGCCGAGGTGTGATCGGACCCCAGGCTGGCCACAAAGGGCACAGCGGCTTGGCCCGTGGGCGAGGAGAGCGAGGGGAGAGCGCGGCCACCCGCTTCGGCGGCCCGAGACTCGGCTCGACTCGCTGGAGAATGAGCCCGAGGACGCCGGAGCGCCGGAGCCGCGGTGGTTTCAACTGGCTAGCGCTAATGGGGGTGCGCTGGAGGAAGGCAGAGTGATGCGGGGGGGCAACTCGCCCGGCACCGAGATCGCCGCTGCGCCCTTCCCCGGACCCGGCGTCTCCCAGGATGTCTGGCCCGAGCCATGGGCCCCGGCGGAGCTAGCGCCGAGCGCCCGACCCCCGCCCCCAGAGTCCCGGAGCCAGCCCCCCGCGGGGCCACGCGTCCCGCGGGCTCTGGTTCCTAAGGACGACGACAGCACCAGCTTTTACTTTCTCCCTTCCCTTCCCTGCTCCGCACTCCTCCCCCTGCTCGCTGTTGTGTGTCAGCACTTGGCTGGAGACTTCTTGAACTTGCAGGGAGAGTAACTTGCGCTCCCCACTTCGCGCCGGTGCCTCTGCCCCAGCGGACCCAGCCTCGCCGCCTGCGAACCCCGCCGCCCCTCCACTCCACCGCTGGGCCCAACCCGAGACGCCGTTCCCTGCGTTCGGAGAGAGACTGCCCGGCCGGCACCCGGGAGGAGAAGGAGGAGGCGAAGGAAGGGAACCCGATCCCTGCGCCAGGTCCTTCAGCCAGAGCTTTTTCCATGTGGAGGCTCTTTCAATGGACGTGTCCCCGCGTGCTTCTTAGACGGTCTGCGGTCTCCTAAAGGTAGACAACGTGGCCCGGGGCCGAGGCCGGGGCTGTGGGTGGGCGCGGGGCCCCGGCGGATGAGGCCCTCCCGGGGCCAGGTTGGGCCGGACGTAAACAGAGCAGGTCCACGTGCAGCCGAGCTCCTGCGGGGATGCCCCCATCCTACCGCCGCCGGGCGACCGTCGGCTTTGCACTCCCGGCTCGCACTCTTCCGCCCCTCCTCCCTCCCTTCTTTTCGGCATTTTATTAGGGCTGTTAACACTTAGATGATTTTTTTTTTTTTTAAGTCAAAGAAATCCCTTGGAGAGGGTGGCCCCTGGATTTCACCCGTTAGCTGCCAACCTATACGCCTTGCCGTGGCGATCCCTTCTGACTTTTTCAAGTTTCTCCGGGAGACCTGCTCTCTGTACTCAGAGCTGCGTCCCATTTGGGAAAATATTAGAAGTTGGGATTCTCCCTGTTTGTTTCCAGGAATGCGAGGGGGCAGTTCTTTCGTGCCACCTTGTGCTGACACGGGAATTAATAGATATTAGCCATCTACGTAATCCTATGAAGATACCTGCGTATTTTGACTGCATTGGGGGGAGGGGGTTCGGGGATGGAGTGGCCTGCCCTGACACCTCTAAGATTAGAGACGTGGGCCACAGGTTGCAAGAGACTTCGGAAGTTGTGCCCTTGAGTTTACTGGCTCTGGAAGTTATAGACCGTGTGTGTGTATCAGGAAGTTCTATACAGTGCCTCTAAGGAAGTCACATGCACCATTTGCGAGTGTTTATATGCAAGCGAGCGCTGTGTGATTGGGTTAGTTTAGGGGACGGAGGGGTGTGAGACCAAACGGTGGTTTCCCCAGGTTCCCTGCACAGGCTGTCAGCGTGTCACAGAAAGAAAAGGTGACAGTCACTGACGCGGGGTGGGGTGGGGGCAAATCTTGTCAGACGGATTGAGAATGGAATGGGAGGGGGAAATCCATCTGGCTCAGGAACTAAGGGTCTTCCGTTCTCCCAAACGTTTGAGCTTCAGCTCCTCTGAAGTGTCTCCGCGAGTGTTGTCAGCCGGGTGGGCACCCTGGAGGAGGAAGCAAGGGGACCGAGCGGGAGCCGGGACCGCGGGGGCGGAAGGGGGAGGGCTGGGCGGAGAACTCCGTGACTCACGTCGGCCCTGTCCTCAGGTCGACCATGGTGGCCGGGACCCGCTGTCTTCTAGCGTTGCTGCTTCCCCAGGTCCTCCTGGGCGTTGCGGCCGGCCTCATTCCCGAGCTGGGCCGGAGGAAGTTCGCGGTGTCTGCTGGCCGGTCTTCGTCCCAGCCCTCGGAAGACGTCCTGAGTGAGTTCGAGTTGCGGCTGCTTAGCATGTTCGGCCTGAAGCAGAGACCCACCCCCAGCAGGGGTGCCGTGGTGCCCCCCTACATGCTGGACCTGTACCGCCGGCACTCGGGCCAGCCTGGCGCGCCCGCCCCGGACCACCGGCTGGAGAGGGCAGCCAGCCTCGCCAACACCGTGCGCAGCTTCCACCACGAAGGTGAGGCTTGGAGCCGGGGCGCGGGGGCGGAGACGGGGGCGGGGAGTCGTCTAGCCAAGCGCCCCACAGTGGGCAGACAGCAGGCGTCCCTGGAAGGGCAGCTTGGCCGGGGCGCTGCAGACGTTTCCATGTTTGCCTCTGTAAGAACCTTTACGAACCTGGCATTCACTCACTGCCTGTGTGGCGGGAGAGCCAGGGATTCCCCTTTGGTAAATCTGCACCCTTTTCCTGGCTTGCAGCCAGAAGAGCGACTCCTCCTCCAGGAACTGGAGAGAAATCAAGTGATGGGGAAGATGAGGGCAAAAGACTTGCCCCTAGTCAGCTAAATGTGCAAGAATTCCATAGGAGAAGAATGAGAAGGAGGGGGACAGATTGGGATCTCTTTAGGTCTGTTTGGAAGCCTTTGCTCTATAAATCTGCTTCTCTTGCTTAAGCCGGGGTTTCAAGCATGACAGAGCCAAGGGCAGAATTTTCAGAGATAGTATTGAAAAATCAAAGCCCAGGGCTCCAATGTCTTTCTAATTTACAGTAGATCTGGACCTGGTTTGGAATATTTCAAATCCCTATCTAATCCTCGTGGGAGATCAATTCCACAATCAATCTTATTGTTTCCATAATGACTTTCTTGTCTTGTGCTTAAATCTGAGATGAACTCCGGAGTAGAGACAAGGCTAGCCTTCAGATAAAAGCTTTTGCAGCAACTGCCTGTTTTCCTTCATGTGCATTGAAATGTGGGGTTTTTTTTTCTTTAATGATACTGGATGTGGTTTTTCTAAGGTAGGATATTTATGCTTGTTTCATCAGAAAGGCATTTAGTGGATTTGAAATGTCTTAGAGCAGCTAGTGAGATCTGTTGTACCCAAGTTCTTAGGGCAATTGGTCAAAAATATTTTCCACTTCAATTCTTTTTCTACACTTTTAAATGTTCCTTTGGCTTAACACATTCTAAACGAGCCCAGGTTCGTTGAAGTTCTAGAGAATGGTCCAAAGTTGTATATCACAGAGCAGCCACTTGTAGGATATCAGGGAACAGGGATATTGTTCCAGTTTTCTTGCCTTGCCTTGCTGAGGTGGTCAATTTCAAGTGGAAATCTACCCTCTGGTATAAACAAATCAGTAGTGTCACAGCCAGGCATTTTCTACCAGTGTGAAGGAGAACTTATACTTGTGAGAACAGCAGTCGATAGTGGGAAGGGGTCCTAAAGGCCGGTCACATAACAAAAGGGACTTCATCAAGGCAGCTATACATAATGAAGGGGACATGAATTGAAAAATCAATTCATTTTTCAGCACATTTCTAAGTGAGGTGCTCTCTGCTAGCAGAAATCATATTTGAAAGGAAATAAGATCCCATTTTACTCCTTCAGGATTCATCCACTGAAAGCAGAAGTTGTCTGTTGTCATGCAGAAATGTTCTTGTTCCTGTACATTCTGTCATCACCACCTTGGGGAGATTATAGATCCAGTTCATCATTCCCAGCTGCTGCTGATTAGAATTGTTTTTCTGGATAGAAAAGTAATAAGAATTGCTATTTCAGCCACCTCTCCTGGAGATATAGCATGGAAACCATTCTGAACTTTATTTTTAAGTCCAAGAAGGCACTGTGTATGTCTCTTAGAACTTTAAAGGAAGATAGATCATTTAAGGCATTTGACACCTAAAAACGTTCAGTTGCATGAGGATTCCATCAGTGAAGTCTGCATATTTCTCCTTCCTCTGGAAGTGGCTCGACCAAAACTAAACAGGCTAGAACTTATTGGAGTGTATGATTTTAACTTAAATAGCATGCTTGAGTTTATAAGTCAGAATTTATGTCTTTAAACGTGTAAATGTTATGCACCAAATAGTGCAGAAGTTACCAACTTGCTTAAAATCAACTTGCAATAACTTCAGATCTTTATGCAGTTAGATAATAAAAAAAGCTATGTAATGTTTGCCCCAAGTTTCAACAAACCCATTTCTTTTCTTCTTAAGACTAGCATATAATCATTAAGCTACAAATTACCCTTTTTTGAAGACCGTTTCATTTTTACGTAAACCAGAATTTGGTTTTTGTAAACATTCTTGTTTATAAAACATCCATGCATGACACTAAAAAATCTTTTAATAAACCATGTGATTAAGGCTGCAGGTTTAAGAGCAGAATTTGGTTCCTAGAGCCTTTGTGGACGTTTATTTGGTAAAGGACCAAAGGACCTGATTACGAGAATTACCTGTTGGTTTTATTTGCGGGTGGGATCTGGGTAATTTGGCGGAATACAAGACAAGAAGTATCATGATGGCATTCTTTCAACCGATGTGTGAAGATAATGGGTCCACATCATAGGTGATCTGACACAGAAATTATCTGTTGTCATTTCTCCTATTAAGCTTTGTCTAGTCCTTTCTCCAGTGGCTTTTATTTGGGAGAGCCCAAGCGCTGGAAAAATTTTCTTTTTTCAGAGTTGTTAAAAAGTGCTTCGGAACGGCCACTGAGGATAGAAAAATCACTTCTTCAACTGGAAACAGTGTTTTGTGTTTTGCTTGTAGTTAAAAACACATTGAAATTGGTTGACTTTATTGGCCTTGCAAAAAATCTTCATTCTTTCCTGTCAGATTGGAATATGGAAGGACCACATGCTCGCTCTCCAGACTCTGAAGGACACAGTTCTCTTTTTGCCCAAAATAACTGAATTATTTGCCTCTATGACTGAAGCTTTGAAATAGAGATTAACCCTGTTCCCACAAATGTAATTTTCTTGAAAATATCCATTTAAAAAGAAAGTTCAAGAAACAACCACTGCTCTGTGATGGAGCACTGGTATCACAAATTCCCAGTGCAACCAAAGGATTTGGACACATACACCCCCCCAAACCAGTGCTCACTTGGGGTGCTTCCCCAGTGTCCCCAGGTATTTCATTGTGATTGTGAAAGGCCCCCTTTAGGTAGAACAGGCGTTCTATTTGGAAATGCTCATAGAGATTGAGGCTTTGGTGCCCAGAGATAGTTCTTGCACTTATGTTTTCCATTCTGCCTCTTTTTTACTGGTTCCTCTCTGTTCCCCCTTGATCCCTCCTCATGGAGCCATTTTGTCTTTTTTTAAGATTTGCCCCTTTGTGTATTTCACCAAATAAGCAACAATAAGAGGGCCCTGGATCATTCCAAAGGTGATGGAGCTAAGAGAGTGGGTAGAGGCCAAATCAGGGTTGGTGACCACGACCATGCTCTTTCTTTTAGCTGCCATCTCCTTTGTTGTCTTTGTTTTTTTAACTGATTCATTTTAACCTTTTGTATTTTATCGTTTTTTTTCTCCTTGATACATCAATTCTCTAACCATTATTTTATATTTTGGAAAATTTTATTTATTATTCTCCACTACTTTCATTTTATTTCAGGGCAGTGATTTCCAACCTTACTGATTTGCTAGAACTTTCCCAGGTTTTTATTGTTGTTTTCTTAATGGACATTTTTTTGTCTAAAGAGTGTTGCAAAATTCTCAAAATGTAATGACAACTCACTTTTTGCTAAAACTCAGCAAAACTTGTCCTCGTCATACTGTAGGACAAACAGGCAGTCACAAAATATCAGTGGTTCCACACAAGATCTGTATGTCCCAGTGGCCCCTGCCACTTTACTTTTCTGCTTTACTTTTCTGTTCTGTCTGCTTCTTCCACCATTTCTATCCCTTTAACTGGGACAGAACTTGCCCTACTTATCATTGTGTTAAATATAAATCTGCCTCTAATGGTTTTGACTTTTGCTTGCGTTTTTGACTCCTCCCCTATGTTAGATGGTGCCGTCTAGTGGCCAGAAACTTGGGAGCTGCAGTAGACTCAAGTTCATAGCTATGTTCTTAGTTTACTAGCTCTGTGACCTTAGGAAAGTCACATAACCTCTCTGAGCTCCAACTATTTCATTTACAAGATGGAGCTAGTAACAGTTCCTCTCTAACTGATTTGTCATAAGGTAATTCATATAAAGTTCTTAGTGCCAGACCTGGCACAAACAACCATTCAGCACACTTGCTGTCATTATCGTGATGACTTGTTTCTTTATGTCCTATTCTCTGCTGGTCTAGGGAAGAGGAGGCCAAAATGGACCTAGGCTAGCTGAGGGAATTCAATCTCATCTTTTCGAATGTAGATGAATAATTGACAGCATAGATGATTAAGTTAGAACTTCACTTTTTGGAGGAGAGGTCAAATGTCATTGTTGCCTTATTTTTCTTTACTTTCCCACATTTTTGCAGCCATAGCTCCATCTATTTGGATAAGAACTTAGAGGTTCAAGAACCCATGTCTAAGATAGGCTGGAATCCTCAGATCCCTTGGCAAGTGCAGCTTATTCAATAAGGGTTATTTATTTACAGAGAATTAATAATTGTATATACCTCTAGAAAAGCATACATTACCTACTTAGGTAAATGCTCCATATTTTCAGAATCCCTAGGCTTGATGTGGTGATTTGCAGATTCTTTACTTCATTTCAAAAGGTTCAGATTTTTTTCTACCTTCTAGAAAAAATTCATGTTCCCTTGAAGATCAAAGGAGAGGGTAGTAGGTGCCCTAACCTTGGTCAGTTGTTTTCCTGGGTTTGGGGGTTCCTGTGACCTTCTGACTTATCTCTGTGACCAGAGTCTGCAGTCAGGGGTCTTGTCATGGAGGCCTTTGTATTAAGGAGGGATAGTGGTCCTTCAGGATTAGGCTGACTGAGATGAAACTGCAAAGTTGGAGAGGGATCTTCACATTACTTGTTAATGTTTAATAGTGTAATTTTTTCCTTTGCTAAGTGATTATCCTTTTGGCCACTTACCTCCAATGAGATTTTGAAGCACATGAAACTGCTTTTTTATAGGTTAAATCCAGTTGAATGATGGCAGTTTTATATAATTCAGTCTCATATTAGTCTTTTGGAGGGTTATTGTTCTATTTAATGCCCCTTTTATAACCATCCTCTTTACTTGTCTCTCGTGCTTACCTGGGAGATTGTTCCTTCATCCTCCTCCTGGGTGTGTGTGTGTGTTTGTGTGTGTGTGTGTGTGTGTGTATGTATGATTTCTCTGGGCACCTTTGTTAATACAGCTGTTCCCCAAAGGCCCTGGATAATGTGCCGTTCCTTCCTCTCCTTAAAAGAAGAGAGAGCGCTTTTAGGTGTGCTGGGATCAGCGAAGTCAGTTGCCCGGGTCCAGGCCTTGGCTTTGTGTCATTGTGTCTGAAGGATGTGCTGATTTTTAGGTCACTCTTCTTTTCTCTGGTAGCTGGTGGCTTCTCTGCTGAAAGAATGCCTTCAGGGGAAACATCAGAGGGCTCCTGAATTGCAGGGAGGAAAGGAAAGAAGGGGCTAAACACAACCCTTGATACTTGTCGGAGCCACAGAGGAGAGTTCTGGTTGATTGGTGGGAGGGTTATTTTAAAAATAGTGCCTGGCCCGAAGTACCATTAGCCAGCAGTGGGGTTTAGAGCGGCTCTCCAAATGTATCCGTACGGGTGCAGGTTAGCAGGCTTGAGGGGACCGTGGGGAACTCCCTTCTTGGCCTGATGGTCTCCCTGTCCAAGGAGAGGAGCTTTAGATCTTTCTGTTCTGAGTCTGGCTGCTCACCCCTGGCCTCAAGTCTTACTCCTTGGCCAACGCTAATGGTTCGTCTATTCATTTCTATATTATTTAACAAAAAGGCACTTTAAAATATGTTCCTGGCAATTTATACTTGCATGTGAAAAACATTCTTTAAAACCTTTAGCCTCGAAGGGCAGTTCACCAGCTTCCAGCATTACCTCACCTGGGAGCTGCTAGAAATGCTGCATCTCAGGCCCTACCCCAGACTCACCCACTGAATCAGAATCTGCATTTGAAGAGTTAAGGTGTCCTATAGGTGTTTTGCACACAGGTTGAAGTTTGAGAAACGTCTCATTAAAGCATTCCTCCATAATTTGGTATAAACCACCCCTGTTGACCTTAGCTTGCAGTGATGACTGTTGCTTTGATGATGAAGGTTTACACAGGTAGAACCTTTGAGTAAGCGATCTGAAGTGATTATCCTTTGCTAAGGTGTCTAAATTTTGTGAACAATGAATAGCTGTTTGGTTCAGGAGAAATACAACCAGAAAATTAATGAAAACATGGTTTCCTCTTATGGTGATGACATGGCCAAATAGATTTTGTTAGCACTCAGGTTGGATCCTGAATGAAGCAGGTAAAATTTGTTGACAGTGAAATAACAGGATGTGGTAAAGCTAGAAGAAAGTAAACCCAAATATACCAAATTCTAGTGCTGTTTACTATCAATTTAATAATAATGTGTACCTTTGATGATTTGCAGACTATACATTCAAGGTGCTATGTTATATTTTATTGTTTGCTCGACAAGCAGTACTCCTTAAAATTGAAATTCTGGAATTTTAAATAAGGAAAAACTTTTATGAATAGCCCACTTAAATGGCTATTTTAAAATAATGATAATAGATATAAAATGATTATTCTGTAATTAGATTATCCCTTACATCATGAATGTCATAATGGCATTTCTGTAGATTTTTATAAAGTGGGGGGAGGGTTATCTGTATCCTGTAGCCTATTATTGGGTAGGTGTATATTTTTAATATGGTTTATTTTTTTTTTAAGATAAAGGAATTATAAACAGAAGAGAATTATTTTTTTCCCAAAAGCATCTGAAATGAGATTTTGATTTTTGAGGTCATAAAGAGGTGAGAGAACAGACAAAGTTGGGAAGTTATTTCTCTTGAAATCATCCAGCCTTAATTACTACAGTGTCCTAGTACCACCCTTACGTTTCCAAAGAAGTAGATCCCTGTAAATGCCTTTGTCTCTGGACTTTTGAGTAAAATAGTAGGGTGTACTTTGCAAAATGTCATCGTTGATGTTGAGTTTCAGAGTCTTTAATTAGGAAACTGAAATCTGTATATCGAGATTTGTAAGTCATCTAAATTGCAGAGTAATGTTTTAGAATACTGCTTAAGGGATTGACATTAAAGCCTTTTTCTTTTTAAGAAATGCAATAATTTCCTCAAATCCTCACTCATTAGACCTCTACTAACTATAGTGCTGACTTTTTTTTGCCCTGAAGTCTGTGAATTCCAAAGAAATGCTTCACCATTTCCCCCATTATTATAGCCACCTGGAAGCAGTATTCACGTATTAGATTAAACACGTAACAGTGAATTGTGAAATTTTGTTTCATGGTGTGCATATTGACATAAATGTATAGAAAAGGGAGGATCATTTCTTTATCTAAAGGGGAAATTTTAACTTTCTGCCTGCAGATTTTTACATATGTTAAATCAAACCCTGAAGTGATGTATATAAATCCTTATATACAATCAAATTGTCATACTTGCCATACTGAATGATTTTTCTTTTTTTCCACTTTTTTATATTAAATTAGAATCTTTGGAAGAATTGCCAGAAATGAGTGGAAAAACAACCCGTAGATTCTTCTTTAATTTAACTTCTATCCCCACTGAGGAGTTTATCACCTCAGCAGAACTTCAGGTCTTTCGGGAACAGATGCAGGAAACTTTGGAAAACAATAGCAGTTTCCATCACCGAATTAATATTTATGAAATTATAAAACCTGCCACAGCCGACTCCGAGTTCCCCGTGACCAGACTTCTGGACACCAGGTTGGTGACTCAGAATGCCAGCAGGTGGGAGAGCTTTGATGTCACCCCTGCCGTGATGAGGTGGACAGCGCAGGGGCTCGCCAACCACGGGTTTGTGGTGGAGGTGGCCCACCCAGAGGACAGCCACGGGGTCTCCAAGAGGCACGTGCGGATTAGCAGGTCTTTGCACCAAGACGAGCACAGCTGGTCACAGAGAAGGCCCTTGCTGGTCACTTTTGGCCACGATGGGAAAGGACACCCTCTCCACAAAAGAGAAAAGCGTCAGGCGAAACACAAACAGCGGAAACGCCTCAAGTCCAGTTGTAAGAGACACCCTTTGTACGTGGACTTCAGTGACGTGGGGTGGAATGACTGGATCGTCGCCCCCCCGGGGTATCATGCCTTTTACTGCCACGGGGAGTGCCCTTTCCCCCTGGCCGATCACCTGAACTCCACGAACCACGCCATCGTCCAGACGCTGGTCAACTCAGTTAACTCTAAGATTCCCAAGGCGTGCTGTGTCCCAACGGAACTCAGTGCCATCTCCATGTTGTACCTTGACGAGAATGAAAAGGTGGTATTAAAGAACTATCAGGACATGGTTGTCGAGGGTTGTGGGTGTCGTTAGCACAGCAAAATAAAATAAAATAAATATATATATATATTTTAGAAAAAAGCAAAAAAAAAAAAAAAATCAAGTTGACACTTTAATATTTCCCAATGAAGACTTTATTTATGGAATGGAATGGAGAAAAAAAAAACACAGCTATTTTGAAAATATATTTATATCTACGAAAAGAAGTTGGGAAAACAAATATTTTAATCAGAGAATTATTCCTTAAAGATTTTAAAATGTATTTAGTTGTACATTTTATATGGGTTCAACCCCAGCACATGAAGTATAATGGTCAGATTTATTTTGTATTTATTTACTATTATAACCACTTTTTAGGAAAAATAGCTAATTTGTATTTATATGTAATCAAAAGAAGTATTGGGTTTGTACATAATTTTCCAAAAATTGTAGTTGTTTTCAGTCGTGTGTATTTAAGATGAAAAGTCTACATGGAAGGTTACTCTGGCAAAGTGCTTAGCACATTTGCTTTTTTTTTGCAGTGCTACTGTTAAGGTCACAAGTTCATGTCCAGAAAAAAAAAAAAAAAGTGGATAATCCACTCTGCTGACTTTCAAGATTATTATATTATTCAATTCTCAGGAATGTTGCAGAGTGGTTGTCCAGTCCATGAGAACTTACGTCCTTATTAGGTGGAATATTTGGATAAGAACCAGACATTGCTGATCTAATATAGAAACCCCCCACCCCTTAGTTTGCAGAAAGAATAAAGCAGGACCAATAGAAATAATTAAGAAAACGATGAACCTGCAGGAAAGTGAATGATGGTTTGTTGTTCTTCTTTCCTAAACTAGTGATCCCTTCAAAGGGGCTGGTCTGGCCAAAGTATTAAATAAAACATAAGATTTCTTCATTATTGATATTGTGGTCATGTATATTTAAAATTGATATCTAGTGGCCCTCATGAAGAGTTGAAAATTGATTTGTATTTTACTTTTACCTCACCTGAGAGCTCTTTACGCTCAAAGGACTCAATTTTCTAACTTTGCCCCTCCACAGCAAAATTGTTTTCTGCCTACCCCTGTTCTCTGTTCCATCAGCTTGCTTTTCTTTCCAAGGTTATGTGTTTGAACACATTTCTCCAAATGTTAAACCTATTTCAGATAATAAATATCAAAGCTCTGGCATTTCATTCTATAAAGGCCAACCTGTAAGAGAAAATGGTGCATTTGTACAGCGTTCACAAAGATTACCTTGTGTTTGCATTTTTGCTTCTGAGGCTACTCATTTTGGAGGGAGGTAGGGAGAAGGCAAGGAATGGTTGGAAATTTGCAGGCAAGTCATTGGCCAATTCCTAGGAATTAATCAATGATTTAGTATTTCACGTGAACCTCTTTGGGGCAGGAAGATTTAAGAGAAAACCAAAGCAACAAAAATCAAGCAAAACCTGGGGAACCCAAGATAAAGTTTCAGAGATGATATCCCATGCAATAGAGGCAATGGTGCCAAAAAATTAGAAAGGGAAAGTGTCTGAGATCAAGCTTCTACAAGGACATCTGCCAGTTGGACTGAAGCCCAAGCAGAATGAAGTCAAATTAGGCCGCTCAGAATGAACACATACCAGTGGCAGGGCTTCTGTGCTCTGGGTTGAAATCAGACCCAAGGAAGGGTTTGGTAGGTATGCTTGTATGGCCAGGGGACCCACAACCCCACAATTTTACTGGAAGTATTTTAAGGTCAATTTCTAGGACTTTGTGTCACCTCTGATCATGCTGTGATTGGTGAGGCCTAGTTCTAATTTCCTTTCCTAGCCCTGCCTTGATTTGGCCGAAAAAAAGTGTGTTAGTAAAGGAACAGACTGTTATCATCAGATTCTTCCCAGGAATTAACTTGCAATGACCCTGTTACATTTTGGGTTATATTTTGGGTGTGATAGGTTTAACCCTAGTTTTGAGATTACATAGATCATATTTTTCTAAAAAATTAGTACAAGTTATCTTTTATTCCTTCCACTGTTAAAATCTTTTAGTCTCTTTTTATCCCTATTCTATTGCTCTTATGTATCATTGGTGTTAGACACCCCTGTGGAGGGCGGGATCATCTTTGTCCCTTGGCATTCTTCACCCTCTCTTGCCATGGATGTGAGGGGCAGGCTGCACAGTCGTAACATCTTAAAAAATAATAATCCATGTTTTCTCATCTCCAAATACTCCAGATAAGAGTGTAAAAGTACAGCACAAGAATTTCCATACATTTGGCAGTTCCGTCCCTTTTTATTTCTCTGCTTCATTGGGTCTGATTTTCTTGGTTAAAATGGTTCTCAAATGTTCTTTTCTCAAATGGTTCTTGCATAATATATATGTGTAAATATATAGACATATATATGTGTAATATATATAAATATATACACAAATATATGTGTAAATCTACATACAAATATATGTGTAAATACATATAAATATATGTGTAAATATATATAGACATATGTAATATGTATAAATATACATATGAAGATATATGTGATTAGTATTACATATATATAGATGATGGCATTTTCAGTTTAGTTTCAGAGATTTTTTAATAGTTGAGGACTCTGACCCTCTTGGCAGCTCATTTGAGAAACATAATATTCTTACATATATTCTACATTCCTACAGACATTTTGTCTCACATTCCTCATTCTGAGAAAAAAAGTGTCATAACTAACCCCATGACACTGAATGTCTTCAGTTTTCAGTCACTATTCTATAGGAAACTTTGAATCTTTTTAGAGTTGGCTTTTCAAAAAATGTAGTAAGTTTCTGAATTTGGGGAGATCACCTTTCAAAATTGATTAAGTTGTGTCATCTCGTTTTGTGCTTGTCTGGGCTGTGTGCACCTCCCTGGCACGGTTTTAACCTGTATGGCAGGTCCAGATTGCTCTGTTCATTTTTTGCCTTCAAAATTGGGGAAGAAGAAGATGAGTCGTTTACATATTTCTCTGTGCTTCCATTTTTTCATAATTTCTACTCCATTTGCTGCTTTAAATTGTACCTCAAGAGGACAAGAGTGGAGAGATGATCTATCAGTCTGGTCTAGGTAGCAGGCTACATCATTACTGGATAATCTAAGTGTTCCATATTTTTTTCCTCAGTTTTTTACTGGAGGTGGAAAAATCATTTGTGCAATTCACAGCACTTTTTAAAATAGTGTATTTCTATTCTAGAGTCATATTAATGTTAAGATATTGATTCACGGAGTGTTAGATGCCACAGCCGCCCAATCTGTTATAAGGCAAAAAGAACCCAGCCTTGCAGTAAAGAACAATTTAAGTGTAGAAATAAGTGTGACATGGATGGGCAATCACAAAGAAGTAGGACTGCCCTGGCACTATTCTATTCCTTTTCTGCTTTATTTTTTGCAGGGGGCAGGTAGGGTGAGATGGGATTAATGCAGGTCTGCTTCGCTCAGGTAAATTGCTTTTCCTCTTGCCTCCACCCCACTGACATAAATTACAGCCTTATGGTATTCTCCAGGGCAGAGTTTTCTCACTGTTTCCCTGCCCTGCAAACTTCAAAGTGAACTTCTACCTAACTTGGGGGACCAATGCTCTAAATAAAACTTTTTAGATTTTATTGTGCATGCGAATCACCAATACTAGCTCCAGGAGAATGCAGCCTTGATGTGTATACAGACCCCTTGGGATCATGTTATAACATAGGTTCTGTTGCCATGAGTCTGGGGTGGGGCCTGAGATTCTGCATTTCCAACACATTCCCAGGTGTAGCTGCCTTTACCCACCGGCTTAAGGTCTTACACATTGAGTAGCAAGGCTCTAAGAATTCTCAATCACAACAGCAGAAAGCGGGACTAAGTTTAGGCCCCTTGATAAGAAGTAGCACTAAAAGGAAAAACAAAACAAAACAACAAAACCTGTATACAGGATGGCATTTGGATACATTTTATCTGAAATGATGCCCTACATATTTTTTTCAAAGGCATTCTTTTCCCCCACAAGATGACTGGCAATTTTGTGTTCTAGCCACCCTCAGACATGAAAACACTTGGTTGCTTATCTTGTAAAATCTGCTCAGCTTGCTTGCTTGGGCATGTATGTAGTCAGTTTAGTCAAATACGTGTCAGTACATCTATGTGGATGGGGGAGCAGGTGCAAGCCCTTAACGTACTTTTAAAAAGTTTTAACACTTAAGTCAGTCCACTGAGTTGATCCCGTGTGATCTTAGTGCCAAGCGTCTGAGTTAAAAATTTTCCCTTTGAAGGCAGAAAATAGATGTCATACATTTGAAGCATTTGTTTATACTAAAAATGATGCTTTATTTTTTTTTCAAGTTCTAAGACAGTTCACTGTACAGCACCATTGAGCCTAGAGGGTGATATAAAGCTTCCCAAGCTAGTATTTGACATTTGATTTAATGGATATTGGAATTTGTGATGCCACGGTTGGCTTCGAAGGTGCTGAAGTGAATGGGCTCTGACTAGAAAAAGTTAAAGGAATTGATTTCCGTCTGCAAAGGGGGTCAGCAAAGAAAGAACTTTGTCTTGGCCCCTCTTTTGTAGCAAAACGTCTTAGGACGGTCATCTGTTTAGTAGCCTCATTTTACTTTCTAAGGGAGCACTTTGAAGGTTTCTTAGAAGCAACTCAGATTTGAATATTTGTTGAAGAAATGCTGAAATGAATGAATCCTAATCTCAAATACACTCTTTATATACATATATAATGTATATATATATCGATATAGATATACACACACACACAGATATATATATATACCTATGTTTTCTCTTGCAGATATGTATACCCCAGGGGAAAAAAAATCTTGGTTTGTTCCTGTCTGGGGTCCAAATGCTGAGTGTAGGGTGCCTAATTTTGTATCCATTGGATCTATCATTTCGTTTAGGTCTCCACACTTTGGACTGAGTCCCTCTGAGGTGCGTAAGCAGTGTGCCAGATGTTGACTTGAACGCCACTTCCAGCCCGTGTTTGCCCTGCCTTCTGGGCCACACTCCGAGCAGTGCCAGGACTGCATTCTCGCTGCAGTGCGTGCCGGTGAGCAGCTCTCTCTGCAAGCCGCCCATTGCTGAAAGCTCCCCTCGTGAGGGGCAGGCTCTCATCTGGTCTGCATTTACACTGGAACTGCTTGGCCACAACACGATGAGAGAATAATTATTGAACTATTTTACTGTACAACTATTTCCAAATTGTTGATTCTTTATTGATTTCAGGAGGCAAGCTAATTGCCCCATGGCAACTTGATGTGAACATTTAATGAAGATCAGGAAACAGAGTTTATGAAAAGCTTTGTATAGTCACTGCAAAGTTTCAAGAACTGTTTTATACTTCCTGACAGTGCTGGGCCGAGCTTAATGGTTTGTTTTTATTACTTAAGAGTGTAAACCTTGCTTTAGCCCGGTGTGTGGAAACTATACCCTCATCCCACATTACGCATTTTCGAGTTGCTTTTTCCTCACTCCCAACTTCCTTTCCTGCCATCTACAATCAGGACTTTTTCTGTCTTAATTGTCTGAAAGCAAGTTTCTATCTTTGCACCCTGAGAACCTTAATACACACACACTCCTAAATAAGTGTCTGCATTGTTTCACTTTGTTTTGGGTGGAGTTTCTTTTCGGCACTTGGTTGCTAGACAACCAACCAGACAAAAGTTAAAGATTGAAAAGGCATTTTTAAAGATGTCGAATCTCGGCTGCTGTGCTGTTTTATCTTTGTCTTTATATGGAAGGCTTAGTTCTCTTACCAGGTTACCCTGGTCTTTTGTTGCCGAGATGGCTGGTAGAAGATTTGTTGAAGTTGAGCTCTTAAAGCATTAGCTGTTTGAGAACTTTCTTAAGTGTTGTTCCCATTTGCTGGAACATGCTTCCCACCTGGATGGACAAAAAAAGAGCCAGCTTAGTTTCCAAGGGTGTGTTTTAAATCACTAATAAAGTGAGCTCCAGCCCCCAGCTGCTTCAATTGTTGCAAGGCAAAGAGGTAGAGAAAAGATTGCTTTTTGAGGCAACATTCAGAAACACAAGACGTCAGTTTATGGAGAATCCTATCTCCATGAAGCTGCATTTGGTTTTTGGTAGATAACATTGGAAATGTTTTCAAAAATTCTTAAAAGTCTAATTCTAAATCAAAGTCACTTAAATCATCATCATTTCAGTAAGATGTTTCAGGAGCACATTATAAATACCCAATCTTTAAACATCTGCCAAGTTGGACGTGTGTTCACAAGTTCATCTTGCATGTGTACACAATTTGTAGCTGACGTGCTTGTGCTTTGCTCACTTCAGGTCTACCCTTTTCCCTCCTCCATCCTCTGAGATGCTGTCTCTCTGCCTCTCCTCTTCACAGGGTTCCCTGTGCTGTAATTCAGTCAAATCCATGGAAAACTTTACTAGCTTTACTGAATCATTTACAGGCAGGATTTCCTGGCATGGGAATCAAACAGGGATCCCCGAAGTTTGTTTGTCGTAGACTGTCTTGGAAATTAGGACCTTCTGAAGCCCGTCTGGTCTGTACATACCGATTTGATAAAATGTTCTCCTCTAAAGAAATCTTACTACTGACTTACTTAAACATTGCTCAGTCACTTGGCTTCACCAGTAAACCTACTGTCCTCACTAGCACATTTGTCTTGTCAATATTAGGAGGCACGACAATAATGATGCTTCAACGTCAAGGCCCTGAAATGAATCAGACTGCAAACCTCATGACAATCAAAGGGTGAGCTAAACAAAAATAAGAAAATAGGCCCAGGAGAAAATTCCAATATTTTCTAATATCAAAGGATTTGCTGTGTGTTTAACTACCTGAAGATCACTTGGCTGAATAAAAGAAAATGGGGAGAACTGGAGAAGTTAAGCGTTGTTTGTGGTGAAAAGAAATACATATGTGAGTGAGATCAATGCAGCTTTTATGAGCAGAGGGGTGATTTTTAAATACCACCATCGCACAATAACTCCTTCCTTGGTGATGCTACAGAGTATTTTACCTGTGTAGAGAAGGCACAGAGGTGACTTTTGATACCTCCCTTTTTATTGAACTGTGGAGAAACTGAAAACGAGTTTCAGTTTTGTTACCTGAAAAAGAGCTGAAGACTAAGAATTCTAGAATCCTCTTACCAACAATAGCAACCCAAAGGAAAATATATTTCTGCCTTGTTGGGGAATAACATCTAAGTGAACTCTAGATCCTCTTTCTCTTTTGTGAGCACCTTTTATACCTGAATATCACTTTCACTGACTGGGTCAGGTTGAGGCCAGGATGGTCCTTTGTACCTTGGTGTACTCAAGAGTTCACTAAGATACTGTTAAGGATGTGGCATGAAGGAGCAGAGAGGGAGTTGCCAGATACTCCCAAAATACAGGTGCATTCTCATAACATGGGGGGCACAGTGTCTCAAGGATCCCCCCTTCCTAGAACCACATATTATGTACCATTTCTAGGAAGTTCAGGGAGATGGTGGTGTTTCAGCCCCAGTGGTGTAAAAATAGGAGCCTCCCTCCATACCAGCTGTTGCCAAAACACAACTCTCTCAAAGCTCCTGCCAAGTGGACCTGTGGGGGTTTGACTTCTGGGTCCCGAAGGACATCACAGGCTGTCCAGTGATGAGGTAAGTCAAGCGGTGGTCCTTGTTTAGCAGGAGTGGAAATTGATATATTTATTTTGTCCCCATCACTTACCTAATCTTCAAAAAACCAATTAGAATTTTCCTATACTTCTATTTTACATTCAGCTCTCCCTCTGTCTCTCTTTCTCTCTCTCTTTCTCCCTTCCTCTGGGTACCAGGACAGTCTGGGAGATGAGGAAATGCATTTGGGAAAGAGGAGCTAGAAAAGCTAACCTGATCTGATACAAAAGGAGAGGGAATTGGTCCTATGTTGTCACCAATCTGGGAGTTTGCTGAACCGAAGTGTAACTCTGCTGAAGGTCTCTTCTGAGACGCCAGCTTGGACAGGGAACACAATCCTATCGTGATTTCCTTTTTTTCCAGGGTTGCAGGACTGAGTTTGGGGAAAGGAGTAACGCCACAGCCTTTCCTCGTGGAAAATGCTCATGGTGGGGGAGGAATTGCTCTGCTCCTCTCCATAACCCAGGATGCTAGGGGGAAGGGCCGCCAGTCAGGCAGGTGGGGGTGGGGTGAGGTGGGAGGGAGCTGGCAGCCAATTGCCCGTCAGCAGAGTATAAGCACAGACCAAAGTGCTTCTGCTTTGCAGGGAGAAGCCATGATTCATTTGATTTTAATTTTGACGTTAGCATTTTTCTCATGACTCACTGATAATTTCATGTGAAATTTCAAAGGCTGAAACAGTTATTTACTTTTTAGGAACTTAAAACATTCACCAGGTGGAATACACTTTGCCCCCTCTGAAACGGAAGATGGACTAATGCTTCAATTAAAAAAACAAAGGCAAGGGGGCATTTTGCAGACCCTTCTCCTCCTGGGTCCCTCTGGCTCCTCTTCCCCAGCACATCTTCTCTCTAACATTGACCAACTGTCAGGCAGCCTGTCTCATCTTCATGTTTCTCTTATCTTGAATTCCTTTCACCACTATATGGAATGTTACTGTAGGTATTTTTTAAAAGATGTTTCTTTATCAAGTTGAAGAAACCCTTCTCTATTCCTGTGTTTTGAGAGTTTTTAACATGCAGAAGAGATGCATTTTATGCTTCAATTGCTGAGATCACATGATTTTTCTCCTTTCCTCTGTTAATGTGGTAGATTACACTGATTGATTTTCAAAATTTCAACCAGCCTCGCCTCGTTGGAATAATCCCTACTTGGTCATGGTATAATACTTTTTATACATTGCTGAATTCTGTCTGCTAATATATTATTAAGGATGTGTACATCCATATTCATGAGGAATATTGGTCTGCCTTTTTCTCTTTTTGGTACTATTTTTTTTGTCTGGTTTTGTTATAAGGTAATACTGGCTTCATAGAATGAATTAGGAAGTGTTCTCTCTTCTTGAATTTTCTGGAAGAGATTGTATAAAATCGGCATTAATTCTCCTTTGACCATTTGGTAGAATTCTTCAGTGAAACCATCTGGGTTGAAGATTTCTTTTTTGGAGAAGTTTTTAATTATGAATTCAATTTCAATTTTTAAAATAATTATAGGGCTACTCAAATTATCTATTGCATATTGAGTGATTTATGTTAGTTTGTACTTCTCAAGGAATTGGTCCATTTAAATTGTCAACTTTATGTGTAGAGTTGCTTGTAATATTCCTTTATTATCCTTTTGAAGTCTGCAGGGTCTGCCATGATATCTTCTGTTTCATTCCAGATATTTTTAATTGTGTCTTCTCTCTTTTATTTTCTGTCAGACTTACTTTATAGAGTTTATTGATCTTTTCAAAGAACCAAATTTTTTGTTCATTGATTCTCTATTTTTTTCCTGTTTTCAATTTTTATTAATTTCTGTTCTTTGTTATTTCCTTCTATTTGGGTTTATTTTTGCTCTTTGTTGTCTATGCTCTTCAGGTGAGAGCTTAGTTTATTGATTTGAGACTTTTCTTCGTTCTTCATGTAAGCATCTGGTGCTACAAATTTCCCTCTCAACATTTCTTTATCTGTGTCTCACAAATTTTGATATGTTTTATTTTAATTTTCATTCTACTGTTTTCAATGAGACTTCCTCGTTGACCCGTGGATTATTTAGAAGTATGTTTTTTAGTTTCCAAGTGTTTGAATATTTTCACTTTGCCTTTCTGCTATTGATTTCTAGTTTGATTGCATTATGGTCATAGAACATACTGTATTTGATTTCAAATATTTTAAATTTGTTAGCATTTGTTCTATTGCCAAGATTTGGTCTATCTTGGTATATGCTATGTGAGTACTTGAAAATGTGAATTCTGCTGTCATTGTGTGAAGTGTTCTGTGAATGTCTTTGGATCTAAAACCTTGTTGGTTGATGGTGGTGTTGAATTCTTCTCTGTCTTTGACTTTCTGTCTAGTTATTCTATCAAGTGTTGAGAGACGGGAGTTGAGATATTCAACTATAGTTGTGGATTTGTTGATTTTTCCTTTCAGGTCTATCAATTTTTGCTTCACATTTATATCATAGGCATATAATATACTGCATCATATATCTTTTTCCATCCCTAACTAAGGTGAAGAAATCTTACCTCCCTGAATGTCACTTTACTCATCCCCATTTGTAATACAGATGTTTTAAATATTTCCTCTACAGTCATTGACAATCACATTAGACAATGTTACAATTGTTACTTTAAATATTGAACATAATTCAGAAAAATCAAGGAGAAGGAAAGTCTTGTGCTGAACCCATATATTTCCTCTTTCTGTGGACTTTCTTCCTTACTGATGTTCAAGAGTCCTTTTATCATTTCCCTTCTGTTTACAGTGCTGCCTGGGGAGGGGTCTGGATGCACCCTCACCCTGGAGCTGCTGCTGCCCATGGGGAAGGAGGAGGGGAGCTCCCTGTTGGCCTTGGCAATGGCTGCAAGTCCACCACAGAGCAGGGCAGCCAGGCCAGCACTTGTCCCACACCGCGTGAGCAGCCAGGACTCTTCTTTAGCTATTATTTCAAAGTAGATCTGCTGACAATAAATTCTTAGTTTTTCTTCATCTAAGAATGTCTAAAGTTTCCCCTTCATTCTTAAAGGATATTTTCACTGGGTATAAGATTCAGAGTTGGCAGTTCTTTTTCCTTCAGCACTTAAAAAAATCTTCTGCCCCTTCCTTCTGGCTTCCATAGCTTCTGGTGAGAAATATACTGCCATTTGAATTGTTTTTCTCCTCTAAGGGATACCTCATTTCTCTCCAGCTACTTTCAAGATTTTGTCTTTAGTTGTCAGAAGTTTGACTATGATGTGTCTTGGAATGGATTTCTTTGGCTTTTTTTCTGTTTGAGTTTCACTCAGCTTCTTGAATCTACTGGACCCCACCAACCTCCCTTTTTTTGCCAGATTTAGGAAATTTTTTGCCATTATTTGTTTGGGTACGTTTTTCAGCCTCATCTTCTTTCTCCTTTTCTTCTAGGACTTCGATGACAGGGTCTTTTGTTATAGTTCCACATACCCCTGAGACTGTTCATTTCTTCCAGTCTATTTCCTCTCTGTTTGGATTGGATAATTTCTATTGTTCTATTCAAGTTCATTGATTCTTTCCTCTGCCTTGTTTCTTCTTAAGTTGAGCCCATCCACTGAGCTTTTTAATATCAGTTATTTTGGTTTTTTAGTTCTAAATTTTCCACTTGGCTTTCTCTCATGTCTTCTATTTCTTTGCTGAAATTTTCTATTAATCATTTATTTCAGGTATGTTTATAAATGTTCATTGGGGCAGCTTTATGATGGCTGTTTTAAAATCCTTGTCAGAGAATTCTAACATCTGTATCATCTTGGGGCAGCATCTGATGACTGTCTTTTCTCATTCAGTTTGAGCTCCTCCTGGTTCTTGGTATAAAAAGTGAGTTTTTAAAAATTGAAACCCAGACAGTTTGGGTGTGTTATAAGATTCTAGATCTTATTCAAATCTCGTGTTGTAGCAGCCCTCCTCTGACAGTGCTCTGGTGGGTGAAGGTGGGGGGTGCCACCACCTTACTGCTGGGTGAGGTGGGAGTCCAGGTTGTCCCCTCTGCCTCCACTGACACCCAGGGGGTGAGGCGCTCTTTGTTGCTGCTGGTTGGGGTGGGATTTCAGGGTCCCCGTATGGCTTCCACTAATGCTGTGGGTTGGGGTGTTCTTGTTACCACTTAATGTTGGTGAAAATCCTGACTCTCCATTAGGCCTCCTCTGACAAACCCTGGGGGAGAGAGGATTGGAGGCCCTGATTTCAACCTGCCAAGGGTGGATGTCTAGGCTCTCCACTTGGCCTTCGCTGGTGGAGGTAGGGGTTGGGCTGCAGTTTTTTTCTCTGTTGCTTGGCTGGAGTAGACTGGTTGTTATCTAAAAGTTTTTTACCTTTCTAGACTACCCCATTCCTTATCCTTTGGCCAGAGAGAGCAGGCTTTCCTTTGGATTTTTTTTTTTTTTTTTTTTTTTCATCTATGGTGTTGGTAGGGTGCCACTTCTCCAGTATTCAGGCTGGAATACATGAAGTGCCAAGAAACCTCAGGGAACTTACCACCTATGGTCTTCAGGTCCCAAGGCCTCTAGATGACCTGTCTTCTTCTTATCACCTTTAGGATCTTCTTTTTTTTTTTTTTAACATCTTTATTGGAGTATAATTGCTTTACAATGGTGTGTTAGTTTCTGCTTTATAACAAAGTGAATCAGTTATACATATACATATGTTCCCATATCTCTTCCCTCTTGCATCTCCCGCCCTCCCACCCTCCCTATCCCAACCCTCTAGGTGGTCACAAAGCACAGAGCTGATCTCCCTGTGCTATGCGGTTGCTTCCCACTAGCTATCCATTTTACGTTTGGTAGTGTATATATGTCCATGCCACTCTCTCACTTTGTCACATCTTACCCTTCCCCCTCCCCATATCCTCAAGTCCATTCTCTGGTAGGTCTGTGTCTTTATTCCCGTCTTGCCACTAGGTTCTTCATGACCTTTTTTTTTTTCCCCTTAGATTGCATATATATGTGTTAGCATACTGTATTTGTTTTTCTCTTTCTGACTTACTTCAGTCTGTATGACAGACTCTAACTCCATCCACCTCACTACAAGTAACTCCATTTCGTTTCTTTTTATGGCTGAGTAATATTCCATTGTATATATGTGCCACATCTTCTTTATCCATTCATCCGATGATGGACACTTAGGTTGCTTCCATGTCCTGGCTATTGTAAATAGAGCTGCAATGAACATTTTGGTACATGACTCTTTTTGAATTATGGTTTTTTCAGGGTATATGCCCAGTAGTGGGATTGCTGGGTCGTATGGTAGTTCTATTTTTAGTTTTTTAAGGAACCTCCATACTGTTCTCCATAGTGGTTGTATCAATTTACATTCCCACCAACAGGGCAAGAGTGTTCCCTTTTCTCCACACCCTCTCCAACATTTATTGTTTGTAGATTTTTTGCTGATGGCCATTCTGACTGGTGTGAGATGATATCTCATTGTAGTTTTGATTTGCATTTCTCTAATGATTAATGGTGTTGAGCATTCTTTCATGTGTTTGTTGGCAATCTGTATATCTTCTTTGGAGAAATGTCTATTTAGGTCTTCTGCCCATTTTTGGATTGGGTTGTTTGTTTTTTTGTTATTGAGCTGCATGAGCTGCTTGTAAATCTTGGAGATTAATCCTTTGTCAGTTGCTTCATTTGCAAATATTTTCTCCCATTCTGAGGATTGTATTTTGGTCTTGTTTCTGGTTTCCTTTGCTGTGCAAAAGCTTTTAAGTTTCATTACGTCCCATTTGTTTATTTTTGCTTTTATTTCCATTTCTCTAGGAAGTGGGTCAAAAAGGATCTTGCTGTGATTTATGTCATAGAGTGTTCTGCCTATGTTTTCCTCTAAGAGTTTGATAGTGTCTGCCCTTACATTTAGGTCTTTAATCCATTTTGAGTTTATTTTTGTGTATGGTGTTAGGGAGTGTTCTAATTTCATACTTTTACATGTACCTGTCCAGTTTTCCCAGCACCACTTATTGAAGAGGCTGTCTTTTCTCCACTGTATATGCTTGCCTCCTTTATCAAAGATAAGCTGACCATATGTGCGTGGGTTTATCTCTGGGCTTTCTATCCTGTTCCATTGATCTATGTTTCTGTTTTCATGCCAGTACCATTCTGTCTTGATTACTGTAGCTTTGTAGTATAGTCTGAAGTCCGGGAGCCTGATTCCTCCAGCTCCATTTTTCGTTCTCAAGATTGCTTTAGCTATTTGGGGTCTTTTGTGTTTCCATACAAATTGTGAAATTTTTTGTTCTAGTTCTGTGAAAAATGCCAGTGGTAGTTTGACAGGGATTGCATTGACTCTGTAGATTGCTTAGGGTAGTAGAGTCATTTTTCACAATGTTGATTCTTCCAATCCAGGAACATGGTATATCTCTCCATCTATTTGTATCATCTTTGATTTCTTTCATCAGTGTCTTATAATTTTCTGCATACAGGTCCTTTGTCTCCTTAGGTAGGTTTATTCCTAGATATCTTATTCTTTTTGTTGCAATGGTAAATGGGAGTGTTTTCTTAATTTTACTTTCAGATTTTTCATCATTAGTGTATAGGAATGCAAGAGATTTCTGTGCATTAATTTTGTATCCTGCTACTTTACCAAATTCATTGATTAGCTCTAGTAGTTTTCTGGTAGCATCTTTAGGATTCTCTATGTATAGTATCATATCATCTGCAAACAGTGACAGCTTTACTTCTTCTTTTCCAATTTGGATTCCTTTTATTTATTTTTCTTCTCTGATTGCTGTGGCTAACACTTCCAAAACTATGTTGAATAATAGTGGTGAGACTGGGCAACCTTGTCTTGTTCCTGATCTTAGTGGAAATGGTTTCAGTTTTTCACCATTGAGAATGATGTTGGCTGTGGGTTTGTCATATATGGCCTTTATTATGTGGAGGAAAGTTCCCTCTATGCCTACTTTCTGCAGGGCTTTTATCATAAATGGGTGTTGAATTTTGATGAAAGCTTTCTCTGCATCTATTGAGATGATCACATAGTTTTTCTCCTTCAGTTTGTTAATATGGTGTATCACGTTGATTGATTTGCGTATATTGAAGAATCCTTGCATTCCTGGAATAAACCCCACTTGATCATGGTGTATGATCCTTTTAATGTGCTGTTGGATTCTGTTTGCTAGTATTTTGTTGAGGATTTTTGCATCTATGTTCATCAGTGATATTGGCCTGTAGTTTTCTTTCTTTGTGACATCTTTGTCTGGTTTTGGTATCGGGGTGATGGTGGTCTCGTAGAATGAGTTGGGGAGTGTTCCTCCCTCTGCAATATTTTGGAAGAGTTTGAGAAGGATAGGTGTTAGCTCTTCTCTAAATGTTTGATAGAATTCGCCTGTGAAGCCATCTGGTCCTGGGCTTTTGTTTGTTGGAAGATTTTTAATCACAGTTTCAATTTCAGTGCTTGTGATTGGTCTGTTCATATTTTCTATTTCTTCCTGGTTCAGTCTCAGCAGGTTGTGCATTTCTAAGAATTTGTCCATTTCTTCCAGGTTGTCCATTTTATTGGCATAGAGTTGCTTGTAGTAATCTCTCATGATCGTTTGTATTTCTGCAGTGTCAGTTGTTACTTCTCCTTTTTCTTTTCTAATTCTATTGATTTGAGTCTTCTCCCTTTTTTTCTTGATGAGTCTGGCTAATGGTTTATCAATTTTGTTTACCTTCTCAAAGAACCAGCTTTTAGTATTATTGATCTTTGCTATTGTTTCCTTCATTTCTTTTTCATTTATTTCTGATCTGATCTTTATGATTTCTTTCCTTCTGCTAACTTTGGGGTTTTTTTCTTCTTCTTTCTCTAATTGCTTTAGGTGTAAAGTTAGGTTGTTTATTTGAGATGTTTCCTGTTTCTTGAGGTAGGCTTGTATTGCTATAAACTTCCCTCTTAGAACTGCTTTTGCTGCATCCCATAGGTTCTGGGCCGTTGTGTCTCCATTGTCATTTGTTTCTAGGTATTTTTTGATTTCCCCTTTGATTTCCTCAGTGATCACTTCGTTATTAAGTAGTGTATTGTGTAGCCTCCATGTGTTTGCATTTTTTACAGATCTTTTCCTGTAATTGATATCTAGTCTCATAGCGTTGTGTTCGGAAAAGATACTTGATACGATTTCAATTTTCTTAAATTTACCAAGGCTTGATTTGTGACCCAAGATATGATCTATCCTGGAGAATGTTCCATGAGCACTTGAGAAAAATGTGTATTCTGTTGTTTTTGGGTGGAATGTCCTATAAATATCAATTAAGTCCATCTTGTTTAATGTATCATTTAAAGCTTGTGTTTCCTTATTTATTTTCATTTTGGATGATCTGTCCATTGGTGAAAGTGGGGTGTTAAAGTCCCCTACTATGATTGTGTTACTGTCGATTTCCCCTTTTATGGCTGTTAGTATTTGCCTTATGTATTGAGGTGCTCCTATGTTGGGTGCATAAATATTTACAGTTGTTATATCTTCTTCTTGGATCGATTCCTTGATCATTATGTAGTGTCCTTCTTTGTCTCTTGTAATATTCTTTATTTTAAAGTCCATTTTGTCTGATATGAGAATTGCTACTCCAGCTTTCTTTTGATTTCCATTTGCATGGCATATCTTTTTCTGTCCCCTCACTTTCAGTCTGTATGTGTCCCTAGGTCTGAAGTGGGTCTCTTGTAGACAGCATATATATGGGTCTTGTTTTTGTATCCATTCAGGCAGTCTGTGTCTTTTGGTGGGAGCATTTAATCCATTTACATTTAAGGTAATTATCGATATGTATGTTCCTATTCCCATTTTCTTAAATGTTTCGGGTTTGTTATTGTAGGTGTTTTCCTTCTCTTGTGTTTCTTGCCTAGAGAAGTTCCTTTAGCATTTGTTGTAAAGCTGGTTTGGTGGTGCTGAACTCTCTCAGCTTTTGCTTGTCTGTAAAGGTTTTAATTTCTCCATCAAATCTGAATGAGATCCTTGCTGGGTAGAGTAATCTTGGTTGTAGGTTTTTCCCTTTCATCACTTTAAATATGTCCTGCCACTCTCTTCTGGCTTGCAGAGTCTCTGCTGAAAGATCAACTGTTAACCTTATGGGGATTCCCTTGTGTGTTATTTGTTTTTTTTCCCTTGCTGCTTTTAATATGTTTTCTTTATATTTAATTTTTGATAGTTTGATTAATATGTGTCTTGGCATGTTTCTCCTTGGATTTATCCTGTATGGGACTCTCTGTGCTTCCAGGACTTGATTAACTATTTCCTTTCCCATATTAAGGAAGTTTTCAACTATAATCTCTTCAAATATTTTCTCAGTCCCTTTCTTTTTCTCTTCTTCTTCTGGGACCCCTATAATTCGAATGTTGGTGCGTTTAATGTTGTCCCAGAGGTCTCTGCGACTGTCCTCAGTTCTTTTCATTGTTTTTTCTTTATTCTGCTCTGCAGTAGTTATTTCCACTATTTTACCTTCCAGGTCACTTATCCGTTCTTCTGTCTTAGTTATTCTGCTATTGATCCCTTCTAGAGTATTTTTAATTTCATTTATTGTGTTTTTCATCATTGCTTGGTTCCTCTTTAGTTCTTCTAGGTCCTTGTTAAATATTTCTTGCATTTTGTCTATTCTATTTCCAAGATTTTGGATCATCTTTACTATCATTATTCTGAATTATTTTTCAGGTAGGCTGCTTATTTCCTCTTCATTTGTTAGGTCTGGTGTGTTTTTACCTTGCTCCTTCATCTGCTGAGTGTTTTTCTGTCTTCTTATTTTGCTTATCTTACTGTGTTTGGGGTCTCCTTTTCACAGGCTGCAGGTTCGTAATTCCTGTTTTTTTGGAATCTGTCCCCAGTGGCTAAGGTTGGTTCAGTGGGTTGTGTAGGCTTCCTGGTGGAGGGGACTAGTGCCTGTGTTGTGGTGGATGAGGCTGGATCTTGTCTTTCTGGTGGGCAGGTCCACGTCTGGTGGTGTGTTTTGGGGTGTCTGTGGCCTTATTATGATTTTAAGCAGCCTCTCTGCTAATGGATGTGGCTGTGTTCCTGTCTTGCTAGTTGTTTGGCATAGAGTGTCCAGCGCTATAGCGTGCTTGTCATTGAGTGAAGCTGGGTCTTGGTGTTGAGATGGAGATCTCTGGGAGATTTTTGCCATTTGGTATTACGTGGAGCTGGGAGGTCTCTTGTGGATCAGTGTTCTGAAGTTGGCTCTCCCACCTCAGAGGCACAGCCCTGATGCCTGGCTGGAGCACCAAGAGTCTTTCATCCACACGGCTCAGAATAAAAGGGAGAAAAAATAGAAAGAAAAAAAGAAAGAGGATAAAATAAAATAAAGATAAAATAAAATAAAGTTATTAAAATAAAAAGTAATTATTAAGAAAAAAGAGAAAAAAAATTTTAAGTAAAAAAAAAAAAAACCAAAACGGATGGACAGAACCCTAGGACAAATGGTGAAAGCAAAGCTATACAGACAAAATCTCACACAGAAGCATACCGATACACACTCACAAAAAGAGGAAAAAGGGGAAAAATAATATATCTTGCTCCCAAAGTCCACTTCCTCAATTTGGGATGATTCGTTGTCTATTCAGGTATTCCACAGATGCAGGTACATCAAGTTGTTTGTGGAGCTTTAATCCACTGCTTCTGAGGCTGCTGGGAGAGATTTCCCTTTCTCTTTATTTTTCGCACAGCTCCTGAGTTTCAGCTTTGGATTTGGACCCGCCTCTGCGTGTAGGTCGCCTGAGGGCGTCTGTTCTTGCTCACACAGGACGGGGTTAAAGGAGCAGCTGCTTCGGGGGCTCTGGCTCACTCAGGCCGGGGGGAGGGAGGGGTACGGATGCGGGGCGAGCCTGTGGCGTCAGAGGCCAGCGTGACGTTGCAGCAGCCTGAGGCGTGCCGTGCGTTCTCCAGGGGAAGTTGTCCCTGGATCACAGGAGCCTGACCGTGGCGGGCTGCACCGGCTCCCGGGAGGGGTGGTGTGGAGAGTGACCTGTGCTCGCACACAGGCTTCTTGGTGGCGGCAGCAGCAGCCTTAGCGTTTCATTCCCGTCTCTGGGGTCCGCGCTGATAGCCGCGGCTCACGCCCGTCTCTGGAGCTCGTTTAGGCGGTGCTCTGAATCCCCTCTCCACGCGCACCAGGAAACAAAGAGGCACGAAAAAGTCTCTTGCCTCTTCGGCAGCTCCAGACCTTTTCCCAGACTCCCTCCCGGCTAGCTGTGGTGCGCTAACTCCTTCAGGGTGTGTTCACGCCGCCAACCCCAGTCCTCTCCCTGGGATCTGACCTCTGAAGCCCGAGCCTCCCAGCCCCCGCCCGCCCCGGCGGGTGAGCAGACAAGCCTCTCGGGCGGGTGAGTGCTGGTTGGCACCGATCCTCTATGTGGGAATCTCTCTGCTTTGCCCTCCGCACCCCTGTTGCTGCGCTCTCGTCCGTGGCTCCGAAGCTTCACCCCTCTGCCACCTGCAGTCTCTGCCCGCTAAGGGGCTTCCTAGTGTGTGGAAATCTTTCCTCCTTCACAGCTCCCTCCCACTGGTGCAGGTCCCGTCCCTATTCTTTTGTGTCTGTTGTTTCTTTTTTCTTTTACCCTACCCAGGTACGTGTAGAGTTTCTTGCCTTTTGGGAGGTCTGACGTCTTCTGCCAGCATTCAGTGGGTGTTCTATAGGAGCAGTTCCACGTGTAGATGTATTTCTGATGTATCTGTGGGGAGGAAGGTGATCTCCGCATCCTACTCTTCCGCCATCTTCTCCTAAATTTAGGATATTCATATATTTGTTTTTAGTTTAGTTGTTTTTAGTTGAATTTAGCAGGAGGACTAAGTAGAAGGATGGCTACTCCATCTTCCTGGAAACAGAAATCCCAGCAGGTAGGTTTCATTCAATCTCTGAATGCCCTTACAAATTTGCAGATCAAAGGTGATACATTATTTCAATTTTCTAGAGGGAAAAATTGAGACACTTAGGGGTAATTTACATGATCAAAGTTTGTTAGAAACGTGGCCTTGGCTTGAAGTAAAACCTTGGAATTTTAAACAGTTATTTTTTTGCTTTTCCTTTTTCTTTCTCTGTTTGTTAGAAAGAAAAACACTGGGAATAGGTGTGGTGGGGGTGAGGTAGGAAGGAATAGTTACCAAAGAGAAGACTAAAGGATTACTTTTTGGCTTGGAAGCAGCAACTGTTTAGAATTACAAAGGTAGGACTTTTCAGGGGGATTCAACTGAACTTTGAAATGTTGTTAATTTCCACAGATTGATTATATGATCTTCATAGTTACTCATTTATGTCTCATCTTGTAAATGAGTGACTTTGATTATTCATACTGTATCCTGAAGCTTAAGAGACATTTAGTAATCATTACTACTTCCTTGATTAAAGATTTGCATAGAAATGGGAAGGATGGGGAAAATCACCACTTTGCAGTGATGAAAGTTTGTAATACTTTCGTCTGAACACTTTTGGTCCTGTAAGTTCTCTAGATTGCTTAGTATTTCAAAAACGATTTTGGACTACTCTCTTAAAACCCATTATCTAGAGTTCTTGAAAGGTTTCCAACACAGCAAAGGCAATGATGAGCTCAGAGAATTACCTTTCCTAAGCAAAATTCCCTAATTCTAATATATTTCCTATTAGAGCTTTCAGAAGCCCTCTTTCCCTATTTTAGTTTTGATTGCTACCACCATTCTTCAAAACTTCCTGAGTCTAAAATCAAGAGGGGATAAGAGATGGGAAGGACCTTTTAAGAACACTGAAGTGGACTATCTCCTTGATCATTTTGTGGCCATTTTGGTTCATCCAGTTCTTATGGGTTCAGATTGGCATACATTGCAGGAAGAGCAAAAATGCATAAGTCATTTTATTTTATTTTATTTTATTTGGCTGTGCCACACGGCATGCAGGATCTTAGTTCCCTGACCAGGGATTGAACCCCTGCCTCCTGCAGTGGAAGCACGGACTCTTAACCACTGGACCGCCAGGGAAGTCCGAAAATGCATAAGTTCTTAAAAAGAATATAGGGGCACAGCAGAGGGTGGTTGGCAGGGAAGAATATGTATAGTCATTCCTATGGAAAATTATCTTTGCTTCCAAGAATAGTCAAGAGTTATAACAGTTCTGGTTTCACCCAGAGATTTGGGGTTTTACCTGGGGTACTTACTATTTGTGTCTGTCTTCAATTCTGTCCCCTGGTCTTCCCACAGAACTTGATGGGAAAAATATCTCTCTGAAGGCAGCAATTTCTAGGCTTTTGTAGACATTTTAGCTACCGAGATTTTTTTTTTTTTCCTAAGTTGTTCATGGTGTGTTCCAGCCCCTCAGCTATAGAACTGGCTTCATTGATGCTTTCAAAGTTGTTTCAGGTGGTGCATGATGCTCTTTTTTTCCCTTTCATTGCCAGGGAAAGCAACAGGTCTTGTTCCCTATGCTTCCTTTGTGTGAATCACAGACCATTTTCTGCTAGAGGAAGGGAAAAATGGATGATAACATTTATCCCCTGCTTTCTCTTTTCTTATTCCTATATATCCTTCTCTCATGAAAAAAAAAAAACAGTCATTCATAAGCTTCCTGGCCAGAGAGAAACCTTATATCCTATGAACTTGTCAGGAGGCAGCCTTGGAGTTTAGGGGCAACTGAGAAGTCTCATTTACAAGTTTGCATTTGTTTCCATGAGGCTAATTGTCACCTCCACAAATCAGTCCCCAGAAGGAATAAATGCATTTCCCCCTGATAAGAGAAGGGGTATAAGAAAATGGGGGTTGGGTATTAGCCCTTTCACAGGAACTGACTGGGCCTCTGACAGTCATCTGAGATCTACTACCAAGCAGGTGGGGGTACACAAAGACTTTACATTGGCATTGACTGCTGTGAGGATGGCTGTTATTCCCTCTAACTTCAGAAAAGTTGCTTAATTAGGGTATTAGAGTTGGGAAGTACCGAGGGTCACAAGTCTGAGTGGGTTTTGTTTGTTTGTTTGGTTGGTTGGCTGTTTTTATGTTTTACAGTCTTCCATTTGAAGTTTTTCGTTTGGAGATAATGTTTTCTCTCAAGAGCCATCAATCTGGGTGAATGCATGGAATTCAGGAAGGCATCTATCCAAGTGGCTTCACTCCTACAGAATGCAGAGCTACTGCTGAGGGCTGCAATCAGAAAGAAACACTTAGAAAGATGTAAAAATATTTCAGAATAACTTCTTAGAAAGTATTAGAAGTCCTTTCAAATCTAAATCACTTGCTCTTATATTTTCTAATGAATCAGAATATGTTGTGTTAACAAAAGAATATCTCATTTCAACATTCATTTCTGTATTTCAATATGAATTTGAATAGTTTGTGTCATTTTTACATGCCACTTACCCTTGTCCTGTACGAGAAGGCAAGTTAAAAATTTGCAAAGGGATAGTCAAGAGGGCAGAGTGGAAAGACCCTGAGCTCACCTCCTCTCATGGGCCCACCAAAATCACAACTATCTGCAGATGACCATCGATGAAAGAGACCAGAACATATCAGAACCTACAACTAAAGACATAAAGATGGAACCACAACGAGATGGGTAGGAGGGGCGGACTCATGATAGAATCAAATCCCATACCCACAGGTGGGCAACATACAAACTGGAGACTAATTACAGAGGTTCTCCCACAGGAGAGAGAGTTCAGAGCCCCACGTTGGGCTCCCCAGCCCAGGGGTTCTGCACTGGGAAGACAAGCCCCATTTGGCTTTGAAGACCTGTGGGGTTTAATTTTGGGAGTCCCAAAGGACTGGGGGAAATAAAGACTTCACTCTTAAAGTGTGCACACAGAATCTCATGCCCACTGGGACCTGGTACAAAAACAGTAATTTGATAGGAGCCTGGGCCGGACCTACCTGCTGGTCTTGGAGAGTCTCCCAGAGGGACGGGGTTGGGGGAGGTGGCTGAGACTCACCCTGGTGACGTAGACATTGGTGTCAACCATATTTGGGAGGTTTCTACTGTGTGAACACTGGTGCAGTTATGCACCATCGAAGGAGCCACCCTCTAGTTCATTAGCACCAAGACCTGGCCCTACTCAACAGCTTATAAGCACCAGTGTTGGGATGCCTCAGGCCATACAACTAATTGGGTAGGGACACAGCCCAACCCATCAGCAGACAGGTTGCCTAAAGACTTCCTAAACCCACAACCACGTCTAGACATGCCCCTGCCCACCAGAGGGCCAAGACCCAGCCCCATCCACCAGGGGGCAGGCACTGGCCCCGCCCTCCAGGAAGCCTGCACTAGCCTCTAGACCAACCTCACCCACCAGGGGGCAGACACCAGATGCAAGAAAACCACAATCCCACAGCCTATGGATCCAGCCCACCCACAGCAGGCCAGAGATTACCCTGGGACCAACTGGGCCCCAGCCCTGCCCACTAGCCAGCCAACACAAGCTTTGGGACACCTAAGACCCCATACCCAACTGTGTCAAGAGCTGGGCTCTGTCCTCCCCACCCTCCCACCCCCATTGACCTGACACCAGCTCTAAGAACCCTGGGCCCTGCAGCCAGACTCCAAGACCCAGTTCTACCTGCTAGTAGTCTGCCACTAACCCCAGGACCTGCCTCCACCCACCAGTGGGAGGGCAACAGACCTGGAGTCTTCTGGACCCTGACTCCACCCACCAGTGAGCCAGCACTAGCCCTGGAGTCCCCTGGCGTTCTGCAATCAGCCATTCATGACCAGGCCTTGCTAACCAACAGCCAGCAGCATCAACACAAGGCACGGCCTGGCAACCAACCAGACTATGGTCCAAATAAGCCTACCAGATCATGCCCATAGTCAGCCTGCTACAATAGAAGGACACATACAGCCCTCTTAGGGGAACCCCTAGAGCATATAGCTTGGATGACAAGAGGGGAGTGCACTGCTAGGACACATAGGACATCTCCTATAGCAGGCCACTTCTACTATCCTTCTCAAACTATTACAAAAAAATTACAGAGGAATATTTCCAAACTCATTATACGAGGCCAGAATCACCCTGATACCAAAAGCAGACAAAGATATCATAAAAAAAAATTACAGGCCAATATCACTGATCAATATAGATGCAAAAAGTTCTCAACAAAATATTATCAAACCAAATCCAACAATACAGTAAAAGGATCATACACCATGATCAAGTGGGATTTATCCCAGGGATATAAGGATTTTTCAATATCCGCAAATCAATCAACACAATACACCACGTTAACAAATTGAAGAATAAAAACCATATGATCATCTCAATAGATGCAGAAGATTTTGACAAAATTCAACATCCATTTATGATAAAAACTCTCCAGAAAAGTGGGCATAGAAGGAAAATACCTCAACATAATAAAGACAATGTATGACAAACCCACAGCTAACATCATACTCAATGGTGAAAAGCTGAAATCATGTCCTCTAAGATCAGGAACAAGACAAGAATACCCACTCTCGCCACTTTTATTCAACATAGTTTTGGAAGTCCTAGCCATAGCAATTAGAGAAGAAAAAGAAATAAAAGGAATCCAAATTAGAAAGAAGTAAAACTGTCACTGTTTGCAGATGACATGATACTATACATAGACAATCCTAAAGACACCGGCAGAAAACTACTAGAGCTCATCAATGAATTCTGTAAAGTTACAGGATATAACATTAATATACAGAAATGTGTTGCATTTCTATACACTAACAACAAACTATTAGAAGGAGAAATTGAGGAAACAACCCCATTTGTCATCACATCAAAAAGAATATGATACCTAGGAATAAACCTACCTAAGGAGATAAAAGACCTGTACTCAGAAAACTACAAGATCCTGATGAAAGAAATTGAAGATGACACAAACAGATGGAAAGATATACCATGTTCTTAGAATGGAAGAATTAATATTGTTAAACTCACCATACTACCCAAAACAATCCCTATCAAAATACCAATGGCATTTTTCACAGAACTAGAACAAATAATTTTAAAATTTGTATGGAAACACAAAAGACACCAAATAGACAAAACAATCTTGAGAAAGAAGAAGAGAGCTGGACGAATCATGCTCCCTGACTTCAGACTATGCTACAAAGCTACAGTAATCAAGAAAATATGGTACTGGCACAAAAACAGACACATAGGTCAATGGAACAGAATAGAAAGCCCAGAAATAAACTGACACACTTATGATCAATTAATCTATGACAAAGGAGGCAAGAATATAAAGTGGAGAAAAGACAGCCTCTTCAATAAGTGGTGCTGGGAAAACTGGACAGCTACATGTAAAAGAATGAAATTAGAACACTCTTTAACACCATGCACAAAAATAAACTCAAAATGGATTAAAGACCAAAAGATAAGACTGGATACTATAAAACTCTCAGAGGAAAACATAGGCAGAACACTCCATGACATAAATCACAGCAAGATCCCTTTTGACCCACCTCCTAGAGGAAATAAAAACAAAAATAAACAAATGGGACCTAATTAAACTTAAAAGCTTTTGCACAGCAAAGGAAACCATCAACCTACTGAATGGGAGAAAATATTTGCAAATGACATGATCAATAAGGGGTTAATGTCTAACATATATAAACAATTCATTCAACTCAACATCAAAAAGACAACCTGATTAAAAATGGGCAAAATAACTGAATAGACATTTTTCCAAAGAAGAAATGTAAATGGCCAACAGGCACATGAAAAGATGCTCAACATCACTAATCATTAGGGAAATGCAAATCAAAACCACAATGAGATATCCCCTCATACCTGTCAGAATGGCTTTCATCAAAAAGAACACAAATAACAAATATTGGCAAGGATGTGGAAAAAAGGGAACCCTTGCACACTGTTGGTGGGAAGGTAAATTGGTGCAGTCACTGTGGAACAGTATGGAGGTTTTCCAAAAACTAAAAATAGAACTACCGTATGACCCAGCAATTCCACTCCTGGATATATAGCCAAAAAACCCCAAAAACACTAATTTGAAAAGATACATGCACTCCAATGTTCATAATAGCGTTATCTATGACTGCCAGGATATGGAAGAAACCTAAATGTCTACCAACAGATGAATGAATAAAGAAGATTTGGTATGTATATACAATGGAATACTACTCAGCCATAAAAAGGA